>NC_079212.1:132772981-132910481 GCF_029633865.1 Lampris incognitus
TGTGTGTGTCGTGTGAGAGAGAGAGAGGAGAGAGAGAGAGAGAGGAGAGAGGAGAGAGTGAGAGAGAGAGAGAGAGACAGTCCACAGGTCCCAGAGTTTAATTATTCAGGCTGTATTAAATCTTCATTTCCACGGCCCTCTCGGTTGGCCTGCCTAATGGAGAACACAGATGAATATTACATTCTCACCATCAGCCGCAGTCATGTGTGTGGGTTTCAGATATGCATGTTAGCGAGCGTGTACGCACGAATCACATGAGGGGGGGGGGGAGATAAATGCAGAGTCACTAAGAGGAAAGGAGGGATGAAGGTAGCTGAAGGAAAGATTAACGCCGCTCCAAAGTGAACCCACGAAGCAGGGGGAAAAAAGAAGGTAAAGGTAGAGAAAGGGGGATCAAGGGAGAGAGAGAGAGAAGTGTGGATGAGGAACGGGAAAGAGCCTGCCAGGAAGGGAGGGACATAAAGAGGTGGAGGAGGAACCTTGGCGAGAGGGTTGCGCTGTAACATGGCAGCCCTGTGCAGCTTTCGTTCCGTCACGTCGGGGCGGGTTCCCACCAGGCTCTGTGGTAACTGAAGCGGCCCACGCCGCTCCTTACTCCGACCTCCGTTTAAACTGCCCCACATTTTGGCTCCCCCCAGAAGGTGGAGGGGGCAGGGATTCACTGAGAGTGATGGGAATGGGAGTGGATCACGGATGGTACGGAGGAGAAGGGGTAGAGAGCTGGGTGTGATGGAGTAGACGTCCGCACTGATCAGCTTGTTGCTGGGGCCGGTTGAAACCAAAACCTCATGCCTTTTCACTCGTCCAGCGGTAAATATAAGAAAAGATGATTGCGTCAATCCCCTCCTATCTGGCCGGCTACATTCCCCCGTCCATCCTAACGTTGAGATATGGCGCTGTCTGCAGAGATACCCACAGGCGGCGGATAGCGAGGGGCATATCTACCTCCAAAATCAAGGTTTGTCTTCGAAAAGCTGAAAAAGCAGGGGTTTGATTGGCACTGACATATCTGGGTTGGGATGATATCTGGGTGCCAGGGATTCTCTCGCCTCCTCCCTTTCATGAAAATCTATAAAAGAGAAGAAAAAAAAAAACCCTTTCGATTGACAAAATGTACATATGTTCCTGCTCCTCATTGTTTTATAGCGCGCTGTGGTCTACGAGAGGAGGGATAAACTGTGTAGGTTTGACAGCAGTCTTGGGTAAGGGATTAGGAGATGATGGAGTCTACATGTGCGTGTCCCCTTTCTGTGCAGGGGTGGTGGGGTGGGGGGGGGGCGTGTGGGGGTTATGTATATTTCAGGGCATCTGTGCGAGAGGCAACACGGCACTCGCTCTGGGAAACTTTGATAATCCATGCTGAATAAAATTCATGTCATATGCTCGCCAGTCTCTTTCTGCCATTCAAGTCCTTTTTCTTTCCCCTCGCTTGGCTGTGTCTCATATTTCTCTGCACTCATTTTTGCCTATTTTGCCCTTCATCTTATTCTCTTTCCCCGGCTTCTGTCTCGCTCCCTCTCTATCGCTCTCTATATATGTCTGTGTCACTCATTAGAGGAAAGGAAGGGAGTGGGCGAACAATCTCCGAGTCCCTTTCAAGGTTCAAAGTCCCTTTTTCTTGTGCTTCCCTCGCTCCATGCCACCGTGCTCCTCCGCATGCCTATGCCTTATTAAGTTGTTTCACTTTCTCTCTCTTCCCTTCTCTTTCTTGCTCTCTGTCTGCTCCTTCCTTCCCTCCATCTCGTTCCCTTGGTTGGTGGCGTCTGGTTGGTCACAGAGCATCTTCCTGCCTTCCCCCCTGCTAATGAGCTCAGCTTGGCAGCAGGCACAAAGATGTATGGGGGTGCACACCACACACACACACACACACACACACACACACACACACACACACACACAAAGACACAAGGCATACATGTGTATACACCGACTAGCCAAAACATTAAAACCACCTGAGGCCTCTGCCATCAGGGAATACTGTTTTCATGAAGGGGTGTACCTGGTCTGCAGCGATGTTTAGGTAGGTGGTCCATGTCAAAGCAACATCCACATGAATGCCAGGACCCAAGGTTTCCCAGCAGAACATTTGCCCAGAGTTATCACACTGCCTGCCGGCTTGCCCTCTTCCCATAGTGCATCCTGGTGCCATCTCTTGCCCAGGTAAATGACACACATGCACCCGGCTGTCCACATGATGTCAAAGAAAACGTGATTCATCAGACCAGCTCACTTTCTTCCATTGCTCCATGGTCCAGTTCCGATGCTCACAGGCCCATTGTAGGTGCTTGCAGCGGAGGACAGGGGTCATCGTGGGCACTCTGACTGGTCTGTGGCTATGTAGCCCCATACACAGCAAGCTGTGATGCACTGTGTGTACTGACACCTGTCTATCACAGCCAGCATTAACTTTTTCAGTAGTCTGAGCTACAGTAGCTCTTCTGTGGGATCGGACCAGACGGGCTGGCCTTTACTCCCCATGCGCATCAATGAGTCTTGGGTTCCCATGACCCTGTCGCCGGTTCACCGGTTGTCCTTCCTGGGACCACTTTTGGAAGTTACTGACCACTACATACCAGGAACACCCCACAAGACCTGCCATCTTGGAGGTGCTCTGCCCCAGTTTCTAGCCATCACAATTTGGCCCTTGTCAAAGTCGCTCAGATACTTATGCTGGCCCATTCTTCCTGCTTCCAACACATCAACTTCAATGACTGACTGTTCACTTGCTGCCTAATATACCCCACCCCCTGACAGGGGCCACTGTAATGAGATAACCAGGGTTATTCACTTACCTGTCAGTGGTTTAATGTTTTGGCCTAACGGGGTGTGTGTGTGTGTGTGTGTGTGTGTGTGTGTGTGTGTGTGTGTGTGTGTGTGTGTGTGTGTGTGTGTGTGTGTGTGTGTGTGTGTGTGTGTGTATATATATATGACACATCCAGGAAAACAGTGTACTCCTTAGTGCTAGAAGAAGTACACACACCAACTCCTTCTTCATCCCAAGTAATGCTTCAAGTACAGCCTTTCACTTCCTCACTGGGGTTAATGTGTGTGAACATGAGCGCACACACACACACACACACACACACACACACACACACACACAGAAAACTTGCCCCTACCTTTTCCTTATTCAGCTCTCATTATCATATTTTATGCTTGGATGCTAGCTCGGTGTCTTGGTATTTATATACTACACACACAGCACACCTAATACAGGGACTTAGAAGGCTCTTGTTATCATTGTGTACCATAAAAGGATGGGGGGTTTTTTCCTCTTCTTTTTTTTGCTCGTGTGTTTACTAAGCCATGCTTTCGGAGCTGAATACATGTGCATTATTTAACCTAGATTTGCAGTGAGCGCGTCAACTTGAGTTTCGAGCCCCTGTAATTCAAACCAAACCATTGTTAATCTGACAGCTAGCTAGTCTCCCTTAGCTGCTGAGTACGGCTCACTTGTCACTACTCCAGCTTGAGGTTAGAGGCTCAGTTTCCGCTGGAGATAACCGCATGAAAAATGCATACTATCCTGGTAGTATAAGGTGGTTTGAATGAGAGCACCAACCAAATGGAATATATTATAATGTGATGTTAGCGCTCATTGAATTGTTAAACAGTGGGCTTAACAAGACAGAGAAGGTGACATCATTAGTCAAAGGCCACAAAGGGCTCTTTGGTTTTCTGGGTGGGACCAGTGTCACAAAGCCTGGGGGCCATGTAGACAGACAGCAGGAAGGGGAGGCGGGGGGGGGGTGTATTCAACTCTCTCTATGTAGCCTGTTGTCAGGTCCCTGACACACACACACAAAAACACACAAAAAAAACATAAAACAATCCCTGTCCCCCCTTTGTACCTCGATCCCCCACCGTTCACCCCCCACGACGATCCATGTCCATGCCACCTCATCTGTCCCCCAGGCTCCCTGTATCACTTTACTTCATTATTTAGCATGTTTTTTTTCCCTCTGTACCCTGATCTGTAGTCCTCACATCATAGAACTGGCTAATTAATAATGGATGCAACTGGGAAGGGTGGGGTGTCTTTAAAAAAAGAAAGAAAAAAAAAGGCGGCCAGACGCCTGCTTCATTATGTATGCACGGTGTTTTTGGAGCTTTATTAATTTATATCTTGTCAGGCTGTGCAGAAGCCTTCAGAACTCTGGCTTTTTAAAAAGCATTTATTTATTTATATAGCCTCACACGTTCGCTATCCCCCTGCTGCAACACTCTCTCTCCCCCATGATTTTCATCTCTCCCCTTCCAAATATTCAAATGCAGATGCACATGTGCACACACACACATGCAGACAGGAATGTGGATACACATGCAAAGATATATATATGTGTGTGTGTGTGTGTGTGTGTGTGTGTGTGTGTGTGTGTACACATTATATCACTTGCTTGCCTTACCGTCTCATTAGCTGCACCTTGGTGGATGTTAAAAGGGGTTTTGCTCACCTGTAAGTGAAGATTACCTCATCTGCCCCCTTATTTTTTTATTTTCATCTGGAGTAGCGGTTGGCATTGTAATGTGGTAGACAACAAAGTTTAGACATCCATCCATCCATTATCTGAGCCGCTTACCCTGCTCTCAGGGTCGCGGGGATGCTGGAGCTTATTCTAGCAGTCATTGGGCGGCAGGTGGGGAGACACCCTGGACAGGCCGCCAGGCCATCACAGGGCCAACACACCCACACACCCACACACACACACACACACACACACACACACATTCATACCTAGGGACAATTTAGTATGGCCGATTCACCTGACCTACATGTTTTTGGACTGTGGGAGGAAACCGGAGCCCCCGGAGGAAACCCACGCAGACACGGGGAGAACTTGCAAATTCCACACAGAGGACGACCCGGGACGACCCACCAAGGTTGGACTACCCTGGAGCTCGAACCCAGGACCTTCTTGCTGCAATTGTTCCCTCAAAACTGGCATCCAGGTGTCGGCGGTCCGACGCAGCCTGTTCTCAGTGGGACGCTGTAAGAGTTTAGGGATGAAATCGTCCGTGGTAATGAATGCAGCTGAATTAAAGCTGAGGAGAGCTACTCCGTCATCCCCTGCGAGTAGGGAACTTGGGTTTTCATTGGAGGCAATGCGTGCATCTTAATCACCTGCGTGGTTGTTAATGCCTCCGCTGTTAACATATGGAAACTCCGGCTCTCCTAGCGCCGCGCTAGCCGTAGGCAGCGGAGCCGACAGCGTCCTTTGAGGGAAAACAAACAGAGAGAGGTAAGGAAAGCCCTCTGGCTGCCTGGCACTGAAAAGAAGAGGAGGAGTTGGACGTCCGCCATGGAATACATGCACACACACACACACAGGCATCCCCACATACATACACACAGTGTGTAAGCTGAGTTCAAAGTTAGCTCTAGGCGTTGGTTTATTTGACTTGTCATCAGCTGGGCGGCTGTAAACACAATTTTCATATCCAGCACAACAACCCTGGTTTGCGATGGTACAAACACCTGCCAAGGTGGAAAAGAACAGTAGCAGGAATGCCATAATGTAAAGAAAATGGCGAAAACCTCAAATTAGCGCAGATGGTTTTGAGTTGTGTATTGGTATGACTGGTATGGAGAAGCCACCTGGAGGTTAAAGTCCCCCCCCCCATACGTTCTTTTCAGCTCAACTGTGAAACAACTGCATCGTATTTTTAGGTGCGCGCACGTCAGCTCAACCCTCTTTGACAGTGCGAGACCGCATCGCACGTCGCAGGAAGTCCCGTGCACAGAGAAATTGAAGGTCGTGGAGCTTCGACCTGACCACAATCCAGTCAGGCCCCACTTCCTGCTGCCAGGCTAACCTGATACCGAGACGCTGCCTGCATATTGTAATCGTACCCCCACGTGCACATATGTACACGGACACACACACGGATACACACACACACACACTTCTTACTTCCTCCACAACCGGTCTTCCTGATTTGAACTGGATAGACTTTCACATCTGGCCCACAAAGCCGCAGCATTCTCCTTCACACATGAAATGAAAAAGCTTCAAACAAATTCCCTGGGTGTAGTATGGTTTCATCGTGCTCTGCAGTTTGTAGCCCTAATGCGGGGTTGGAACTGTTTTTGGCACCTGTCACAAACTTCTGATGAAATAGTTCCTCGCTAGATGAGCGCTCCTCACCCTCTCGCTCAGCCTTCTTGTCGTTCCCCTAATTTCCTCTTCCTCTCTCCCTCGCCACCGTCTCTATCATCTGTCCTTGACTTGCCGTTTCTTCCTTCTTCTCCCTTGCTCTTTTTCCCTCCATTTTGGGCTCCCAGGCTTTCTGCCTGTCTCTCAAGCTCTCAACACCCGCACCCCCCGCCCTGTCTGGGAGAATCTGGGAGATCTGGGTCTTAACTCTTAGGCCGGTCGTACCTACATCCGACTTTGTGATTTGACTTTACACCGAGTGCACCAAGCCTGACTGACCACAGTTGTAGCCCGGTCTTATACTGACTGACCACGGTTGTAGCCCGGTCTTATATTGCGTGTCCACGTGAACACACGCGAAGCGATGATTGTTGCCAAGCAACACATGTCTATCCAAAGTGTGCTCTAATTTCTCCCTTCAAACAAGCTATGGAAGATAGGGATAATGCAAACCAAAAGAAAAGGAAAACAAATTTGACTGATATAGAAATAAAAAAGATATAGAAATACTTGCATCCGGGTAGCATGCGGTCTATTCCGTTGCCTACCAACACAGGGATCGCCGGTTCAAATCCCCGTGTTACCTCCGGCTTGGTCAGGCGTCCCTACAGACACAATTGGCCGTGTCTGCGGGTGGGAAGCTGGAAGTGGGTATGTATCCTGGTCGCTGCACTAGCGCCTCCTCTGGTCGGTCGGGGGCACCTGTGAGGAGGGGAGGGAGAACTGAGGGGGAGTAGCGTGATCCTCCCACATGCTACGTCCCCCTGGCGAAACTCCTCACTGTCAGGTGAAAAGAAGCGCCTGGCGACTCCACATGTATCGGACGAGACGTGGTAGTCTGCAGCCCTCCCCGGATCAGCAGAGGGGGTGGAGCAGCGACCGGGACGGCTTGGAAAATAGGGTACTTGGCCAAGTACAATTGAGGAGAAAAAGAGGGGGGGGGAGCTAAAAAGAAAGGACATAAGAAGACTTAAAGAGTTGTATGCAGAGCATAGAAACATTCTCACAGCTAAATTAAACAACATCAACGCAAACAAACAAAAACTTATCAGCATGGATATCAATCACCAGTGCGATCAATAACAATCAATAGCAAATGCAATGGCGAACTGCAGACAGCGGAAGAGGTCAGGAAGAAATGGAAAGCTCTTTTATCGGAAGGGCGGGGGACAGCGCCGTGCTGTAGTTGAGGGGGAGAGCTTTTCAGTTAACTCAAACAGGGCTCGCCTGCCAAACCAGCTCACCGTCTGCATAGATGTCCAGCGGGTCTGTCCCGTCATGGGTGACTCTTTCTTGTCTTAACACCCTTTCCTTGTTTATTCTGTAAACGAGACACGCTCCCTATCCCTGTTTGTCTTTCCTGGTTGTGTGATCATTATTATTACCATAGATACTAGTCTGACTTTCAGACTTACGCCTGCTCCATACTAGATGTAGAAGTAACACCCAGGAGCAACACATAACTCCGGGTGCTCCGGTTTCCTCCCACCATCAAAAAGACATGCATGTTAGGGTTAATACTCCTGCCTGTGCCCCTGAGCAAGGCAGTGGAAAGAAGAACTGGAGTTGGTCCCCGGGCGCTGCAGCTGCCCGCTGCTCCTATACAATAGGATGGGTTGAACGCAGAGAGCACATTGTAAGAGTACAATGTCGAATAAAGTGGCTTTTATTTCATCTGGGGCTTAAGTCGAAATGTTGCACTAGTCATAGCCTTAAATTGTATGGTTGTTGGTCCTAAGTCGAAGGTAGTGTTACACCCAGGCGTACACCCAGCTGGTGCACTGCGCTGCGGAGGTGCTACGTGATACGACTTCTGCTCTGCTCCACCACTTTATCCAATGACCTCTCCCACTCATGCTTTTATTACTATCTGGGTTACTTTTCCTGCGCAGTAACTTTCAGCTGTGTACACACTGTGAAAGTGAAGCTTTCGGTAGTAGCTCCTCTTGTGCAGCTCAAGACTGCCTCTGGTGTATGAGAGGCACAAAAAAACAATACTTGTTTAGCCAATTTTAAATTAGCCAAACGTATTCAAGTCAGCTGCCTGATAGTTAATATATGTGGGGGGAGTTGGTTCGTTTTAGGGGGATACGCGTTCTCGACTGGGAGAAACCGTTCGTCACTGTTGTCGCCCAATTGAACAGTAGCGCTACGATTTGTGTGTTACTCATAAAATGAGCTAGTTATTTACTCTATTTCCTGAGCTGCACCTTGAATTGACCATGCATCGCCTAGACGGAGGGGAGTGTGAACGAAAGGGATGCTGTGAGGGGAGACGAGTGCCAGAAAAGAACGACGAGCCCACGGGGAGTCTGACGTAAAGTCGATAGACGGAAGAATAAAACATTGGTAAGCAACTGCTTGCACCAGGGGCTAAGCCGCCTTCTAACACACTGGTCTACAAGCTGGCTCTGCCACAGACGGCATGCTGTTAAAGCACTGGCGTTCGAATCCTCCGCGCAACCGAAAACCTTTGATTTCCTCTACATTTCTGAGCCTAGAGACTCGGCGCTTTTTGATTCTCGCGTCTCCCCGGACGCCGCAAACCTGCAGCTTTGGACACGGGGCATTCTTTTTCTATGAGTCACTTCTTCAAACGGAACAAATTCAACCCCCCCCCCCCCCGCCCTCTCCCTCCCTCCCAATTTTCGGCGTTGTCTCAGGCTCCAGGCACTTAATTAACGAAGACATTGTCAGAGGGGATTGGGTACACGGCGTGCTGCTAAAGTGTGGTCGAATCGCTGCGGATGTGGCTGCATCAAACTTGGCACTCCGGACACGCGGGGAGGACGGAGGAATGAGAAAAGTGGCGAGAGGATCTCGAGTAAGCCGGGGTTGTCTATAAATGTGTCTTTCTCTCTTTGGAAGTCGATAGTGTTTGCTTAGGGTTTATACAAATAGGACTGCTAACATGTCTTGATGCAGCTGGAGTTCCCCGACACCGGCCCAAAACACAGAGTTGACAACAGTTTAACTGAGTCTCACTTGTCTGTGTATGTGTGTGTGTGTGTGTGTGTGTGTGTGTGTGTGTGTGTGTGTGTGTGTGTATGTGTGAGCGGATGTGTGTTGCTCCGTCCAGCATGCCTCCCCACCACACCCTGGTCTCTGCTGCCCGGTGTTTTCCACAGCCGCCTTGTTGAGTCTCTTTTGATCATTCCCTCTCCGCTGTCTTTGTCTTTTTCACCTCAGCCGGATGCTCCCTTGGCCATGGCTTGTCTCTCTCTCGGTTGCCAGTTTCCAATTAAACCAGCCTTTCCCTCTCCATCCCTCTTTCCTTCACTTCATCTCATTTATCTCACTCTCTCCCTCCCGTGTGTTGTCCCTACCCTTGGCCATCATGCTCTCCCTCTTCCTCTCTTTCCTTTGTGTTCTTTCTGATACTTCTCTCCCTCCATTAATTCTTCTCATTCCACCCTTGCCTAGCCATGTCCTCTCCCTCCTCACCTACCCGTTACGCCCACTGCCACCACCAACGCCAGCATCCCTTTCCTCCATCCAGTAAGTTATATATATGTACCATGTTGTCACTAGCCTGATTCTTCCAATAGTATTCCCTTCCCTCATTACAAGCTGCATGTGTGTGTGTGTGTGTGTGTGTGTGTGTGTGTGTGTGTGTGTGTGTGTGTGTGTGTGTGTGTGTGTGTGTGTGTGTGTGTGTGTGTGTGTGTGTGTGTGTGTGTGTGTACGCTGGTCTCTGATCAGACTCAAGGGGCCAGGGCTGTGCAGGCTAATGAACAAACCTCTGCATTGGCTCCAGAGCCTGGGAATGCACCTTAGCATCTAATGTGCTCAGCTTAGCTTGGTGGAAGAAACAGTTTACCGGGGGGAAATATAAAAGTTCAGTAGCCAGGTGTGTATGGTACATGTGGCGTGGCGGTGAATATTTTACGACGAGCTTCTTGAAACCCCCCCCTCCCCATTCTGCAAGAGTTCCACTGTGAGCGTGTTTAGTCCTGCTACTTCTGACTCGTGCGAGGTGCCTCGTTTTCCTCCCATCCGCAACTGTGCTGCACAGGTTGCAGCAGAGAGGAGACCAAGAAGACATCGCAGTACTCCAACTGACAACTGTTTATTTATTTATTTATTTTATTTAAGGTGCAGACAAGAGTGCAGGATGACGTTGAATGCCGATACTCTTCAGCATGTTTTCTATCGCTATTGATGATTACATCTGTTGTCAATACGCGTGCGAGTGTTGAAGCGAGGATGCTTGACGGCGGCGTGTTTGAGGATGTTATATTAGCGCTCGAATGCTCTGACGTCAAGACTTAAATTGACCATCACATTTTACTTCACTTTATGTCACTCGTTTAATTTGCGATCGTCTTTCTTGCTCTAATGTAATTTCATTCCTAGAGGATTCCCTGCTGCACTCTGCACAGAAAAGGGCGAGTTTGTTTCTTGAGTGGTGTGAATCACTTCGTGTTTCTGATTAGTTGTGCTTTTGGCCTGAACGCTGCCGCGGGGGGTGGGTAAATTCCACCCTAGGCCTTAACTCATGTTGTTAAATAGCCGTACCACCCTCCTCCCCGCATTCTTGCCAAAGTGTAGCATACATACTTAAACGACTTCATATGTGCGCACACGTACACAAACATTTTTTCGTACGGCAGTTGGCTGAATTCGACCGTCCTGGTCCATAAAGTGTTGAGTGAGCAGAGACGCACATTAACACGTCTGTGCATTGAAAAACACAATCATTGAAACGCATGTTGTCATGCAAGTTGCATGTTGTTGGTTTTTTTTATTTCTTGCCCTGCAGGACTCCATTCTCCAGTTGTGTGAGCCAATGGATCGACTGTTTCTTCGTAATTTAAACAACATTCTGTCATGTGTGGCCAATACCAATGACCACTCACACACACACACACACACACACACACACACACACACACACACACACACACACACACACACACACACACACACACACACACACACACACACACACATCCACAAATGGCCCATATCTAGAGGCGATTACTTCATTACTGCACATGCCACTATAGGCGTGGACATAATTCACAGCAGTCTTTATTGCTGTCATTACGCAGCAGTGCCGTTGCTATTAGTGTCATGTCTCATGTGATAGGTATTTCTTCAACATCATAAAAATCTCTGCAGTATCCCTCTCAAGCCCTCTTGGCAAGGCTCATGGATGTCCCTTGGAAAAGTCCATTACATAATGCATCACAACTTAACTCATGAGTTTCACATCTTTGTGTGTAAAACTCATTGGCATCTTATAACAAAGCTAGCTAGTAAGCAAACACACGGCTGGTTTCTTTTTTGCCCCCCTTGGTTAACAAATGAGTATCATAATCTGTACAGCTCTCCACTTTCCAGTACTAGGTTTATGTGCTTTGTATGAACAACTCATTTTTAGCCTCTCTTCATATATTTTTTTTGTCTCCGTCTCTCTCTCTCTCTCTCTCTCTCTCTCTCTCTCTCTCTCTCTCTCTCTCTCTTCCCCCTTCCTTTCTCTTAAGTTTCCCTCTGACTTCAAAGAACACAGTCTCCTTTATTTGTCTCCCTCCCAACAGCAGCTGGGTAACTGGTCTCTCCATCTCCCTCCCTCTCTCTTCCTCACCAGGATTGTCCCCAGATCCTGCCCTCCACCCAGATCTACATCCCAGTAGGGGTGACAAAGCCCATCACCCTGGCTGCCAAGAACCTGCCCCAGCCCCAGTCTGGCCAAAGGAACTACGAGTGTGTCTTCCACATCCAGGGGGAGACCCAGAGTGTCACTGCCCTGCGGTTCAACAGCACTTCCATCCAGTGCCAGAAGACCTCGGTGAGTACATGGGAATAGAATAGATGGGGGAACATGAAAGGCTAAATGGACATCATTTTGGATGAAAGAATGACGGCGAGGTAACATGTCACTGTACACTAGTTATGATAAGCAGCTGGATCGTTGTCGGTGTTATGATTCTTAATGGTTTGGTGTTAGATTGACTGTTGCATCACCACTTTGTTCCTGGTACAGCACAGTTTTTTATTAGTGTGGCTTAATATGCTAGCAAGTCAAGTGTAGTAACCGACAGGTTTTGGTCCTTCTGACTAACCTATGTATGATGTAATACCATAGTATTGTCAAAAGGTCAAGGGGACTGGTTTGAATAGACACATTTTAATCCATTGAAAAAGCTTAGATACTTTTTAGCTGTTAATTGCTGTTAGTTTTAAATGGCCCAATATTACAAAGTTACTACATCATAGCATTAGTGAGGACGTTGACTTGGAGTTTGAATCACTACCTCCCAACATTAATGACCTCTGACCAGTAACGTTCATTGCCCTCGTAGGTCACCACACACACCAGACTCTGGCTACATTTCTGTCAAGACAGATGGCCCAATATTGATCTTTACACTTGGCTAATAGTTGGCTATTAGCTCACTATAGGCGACATATGGTGGGTGTCACTCATTTGTTCAAGCCCAAAACTATCAGCAGCCTTCATCCCAGAGGATATAACACAACTACTTGATTGCTGCATCATTATGAGGTACAGCAAGGATGGTAGCAATATCCTAAGTGGGGCTGTGACATATTCAGTCAGTTTCAGTAACAATTCCAATACAATTTAACCCAAACTGCGGATACCAGTGCTCTGTGAAATAGCCAATAATTATTTAATGCCAGTATTAAAAAGTTGAGGCATTCTTACACAAAAACATAAACAACATATTGCACAAACACAAGCTTTCCATTTGCATTTGAATCTGAACTCAACAATTGTAAACAATTGACATTTATTTTTACACTTATCTGTTGGAAAGGCTGTTGACTGTTGGAAAGGCTGTTGACAGTGTCCCCTTGTGGCAGAGGTGCACAGCAGTGCTGTAAAGCGCATGAAATGGTGCCGTCAGTAGCAAATGAGCAACGCAAGCCCCAGCAGAATTTAACACAGTCAATTATCCTCGATAAAATGTACCTGTTCCTATCTACCTCTTCGTTGTTTCTTCACCCCACCTGTTGTTTCTTCACAGCCTTCGTCCAGCTAAGTAGCAACGTTAACCCTGCCTAGCATGGCTAGCTTGACCGTATTTTCCATACGTGCCCTTGTACACCATGGATGTTGTACACTCATGTTCTGTCTCGTAACCCTAAAGTTGCAAAACTCACACATGCACACTTGGCTTGACAATGGCAGATAATGGAGGGTTAGAATAAAGTGTGAGGTTAGGTTGAGGCTGAGAATAGGTTGTGGGTTAGGTTAAGGTTAGCTATCTGTAAAGGTTAGGTTAAGGTCACACTCCAGATGAACTGATTCACCTTTCTGTGATTTCCTTACCTAGATTATTGAGCATGTATAACGACAGTTAGGTTAAAGTGAGTTTTGGGTTAAGGTTAGGTTGAACTTGAGGTTAAATTAGCGCGAGAGTTTCGGGAATTCGCAAATCTAGGGTTACCATCTAGACACAGCCGAGTCTGACGTTTCTATTGCCCCAGAAGAGCTACTGAGAGAGGGAATGAACAGGAAGCTAATTTTCTCCCAAGCGTAATGATTTATATTTTATATATTAAACATTATTGTGCATTTTAAACACACACATACTTAAAATGAATAATTATTGTTTATTTTAAAAAGAAAATGTCAAAAAAACACTTTTCACCAGGGAGGGCGGTACCCCAGCGCCCTCTATTGGCCAGCCGCCGCTGGTAGCAGTGCTCAGACTTCAGCCTTCTGATATACCGGTATGATTCTGATATAGTTTTAAGTTAGCTGGTAGAGATGCAGGTTGGTGTATGCCAGATTAAGTGTGTGCCCAGGGATGTTTTTTTAAGAGATATTTTCATAGGGAAAGAGAAAATCTTTGAGTATATGGTGGTGTTAACATTCAGAGAATTTTGGCAGAAGAGTATGTGTGTGTGTGTGTGTGTGTGTGTGTGTGTGTTGTAATACGGTGCAGTGTGTGTGTTTGTGAGAGACTTCAAACAAGCGTGACAGATAAGAAGTAGCTAGCTTTGCGCTCCATTGAGGCTGAAAATGTGGAGAGGAAGTCTCTCTGAACCTAGTTGGGACTGGATTGATCATGTTTATACCACAACTCTAAAGAATACCTGTCCATCATTCTCACCTTCTCTCTCGCGATCTTGCTCTGTCAAAAAAAACAAAACAAAAAAACAAACTTTTTTTCCCCTGACATATTCTCTCCTTTCTCCCATTCACTTTCTCTCAAACACAATCTTTACTCTCAAACGCTTCTCTGTTGTTTGCTCCCTTCAACATTTAGGCACTATGCAATACAAAAACATGACGGAAGCTGATGCCATTGATTTAATTTTAGATGAGGTTGTTCGTCTAGCACTGTAACATGTCAAATGTTGTTCCAATCAGTGTGACAGATTAAGAAGAAAAAAACCCCACTAAGAAGTCTTCAGAGTATTTGTCTAATTAGATTTTAGCACCTTAAAGCACTAACACCTTGCACACATCAATATGCTACATCTTACAAAGTCCCCACTTTATCCACAGCTATTAATATGAGCACACACACATGTACTGTATCCCAACAGAGCCCCGCTTTGAGCTGCTTAGCTCGCTGGGTAGCCACTCTGACAGCTAGTGAAAGCAGCTGACACTGTCTCTATCGATGAGTAGTCGTTAGGCGCTGGCATGCGCTAGCCAGTTGTTTGTGAAGTCAGGGCTAATTAGATAGCGACAGGGCTGTCTCTCCACAGAGATGTCTGTTTATTGACTGTTTATTGTAGCAGCAAGCCAGTGATAAAAAGCAGAACAGCCAAGACCTAGCCAAAAGCAAGATTTCTCCATTTGACGCCCGCAGCAGACATGCTAGTAGCAATTAGCCTTCACCTGTCAGCATTTAGTCATTGTTAGCAATTAACAGTGCGGCCTTGACCGCACAGTCAGGTATTGGTGTCACATGTGCATCAGGTCAACGTGAAGGCTTCACAGAAATTCAGAGGATGAAGAAGGGTGCTATCCGTATTAAGTTGCTATTAAAGCGTAATTCATGCCGGCTTGAGTTTATGATTGTAATGATCTGTCATGAATCATTAGGATGAGTCTTATTTTAGCAGTCGGGTGGTATTTCGAAAGAACGAGCCTCTCAAATATTAGTTTATCCGTTTTTAGACTATCATATCTCTTCTTCTTATGAGCGAATCATGTATGACGCTGCAGTGGAAAGAGACTTGAGCTCATCTGGTATGCTGCACTGCTGCCTGGCTGTAAAGGCATGCAGCTATGAGGATAGCGGGTTAATCATTGTCTACGCCCCCCTGTGTGTGTGTGTGGGTGTGTGCGTGTGTGTGTGTGTGTGTAATCAATTGACAAAAACGCAAGTAAAAAAACAAATTGCAGGTGAGTAGCATTGTGATAGGTTTAAGGAATTTGGAGTTTAGAGGTTTATAAAGAGAGAAGTTGAGAAAAGTGTGAAAGAGTATTAAACAACAGGAGAACAGAGAAGGGACAACTGAGACAATGCGAGTAGGGAAAAGTGATCAAGACGGTCGAGGCCAAACCCAAGTCCAAAACTCATTTTCTTTTCTTAAAACGATATCATAATCCCGTTGAAAAGAAGCAACTGTTTGCAGAGTGTTCTGGAATATACTATGTAACCAGATCATTTTCTAGCTCCAATTCCCCACGCGTTACTTGCTTCTCCTACAGAGAAATTAACAGCTCAATATCCTTGTATAGTATCTTATAACAAGAGAATGTCAATAACCAGCTGTATATGTGACACGTGATATATGATAGTGTAATCAGCTCCATACTAACGTGGTTTGCTATCGGCTGTCCATATCCACTCATGGGAAAAAATATTGGTTCTTTGGTGTTTCTATATTGTGTTACCATACATACCAACTTCCCAAAAGAGAAAGAGCTATATTCAAATAACTCATAAGAAAGAATTTAGCTGAGCAGTTAATAGTAAAAATATGGATTTTGAAGCTGAGATATGAAATAAATAGGCTGCTTTGTATGCCAGGTATTAAAGTCATTAAAATATCATGGGTTCAGGGTAATGATTTCTTTTTTCAAATTTGCTCAAAGCTCGCGAGTGTACAGTCTTGACCCTTAAGGCAAATTCATACTTTCCATGTCCGCGAGGGTCCACACGGACCCCTATGCAGTTGTCTGCGCACAGCCCAAAATATGTAACAGCATGGACTGTAAGCATAGCAAGTGCGCCGACCGCTCATGCCCCAGATAACAAAATTGCTGCTTGTTTTGAAGAGAGGTTGTGCGAGGAGACCCACCATTACCCGAATTTATATAACTCATCTTTGAAAGAATACAAAGACAGCCAAATGGCGTTGAACTTCTGACGAGAAATAGAGCAAATTCTTTGGAGAAATAAAAATGTTTGCCATCAAACAATGTCATGATGCATTACTGCCACCAACTGGAATGGAGTGTGGAAAAGGAAATGTGCACGCGTGGAACGCCACACCGACACGGACCATGGGCGTACATCCATGACACGGACCCTCAATGTAATATGAATGGAACCATGTGCGCGTCCGCAAGACCGGTACAAGTCTGCAGCTGTCCGTGGATGCGAAACACAGAAATGATGTCCAAACCTTTAGCATTGACATTTTCATTGAAAAGAAAAGGTTCATCCTGCTCTTTCCTTCCCAACACGCGTCGACATTTGACAGGTTTGGGTCTATATAGTCAACCAAACAGTACTCGACACAGTTCAGCATGTTAGTAAAGCTGACCAGGCAGCTGTACTAGGTCCTGCACTGAATTGATTAAAAGGCACTGAAAAAAAAGGCACTGAAAACTGACAAGCTCCTCTCCAAGGTTTAAAAAAAAAATCCACACTACAACTGATACATGCCAACTTGTCCATCAGACCTGATGGTCCCGGCTAGCTGTGGTCAGCTGCAACCCCAACAACAAACTGGTGTGTTGATCGGTTCCATCCTGTTTGCTGACAATGTTCAGACAGGTTCCTGGTGTGTGGGCCAATGAGAGGCCGGGGTTAGGGCCATGGGCCAATCAGATGCTGCTCTAAGTGATAGCAAGTGTTGAGTGTGTTGGAGGAGTCATGAGACCTTGTAAACACACACACACACACATTGAAACAGCACACATTCATGTGTATATACACACTCAAATCCTTGTGGGTTAGAGATGCTGATTGAACACAGCTGGTTGTAGTTTGAAAAGGACAAACAGAAATGAAGACAAGAACTCAGTTCTTTTTGACTTTTACTCTAGATGGTCTCAACAGCTCCTCTTTGTTGCCGCGTCTCTCAGTCTTCTCCTTAGGGCCTCATCTGTTTTTTTTATAATTTGTCTCTTTCATCCATATTTCAGTGTAGCCACTTTTTCCCTTTCTTTTTATCCTTCTTTCCTCCTCTCTCCAGAGGATGGGAATGAGAGAGGACAGATAATATCGCACGGGCCTTACACCATTACCTTCCATCTGATAAACCAGTAGGCCACTCCATCACCCTCTTTCTCTCACTCCTGTGCCGTCGAGAAAGAAAGATACGAGGTCAGGAGGAGAAAATCTAGTTTTGAATAGGGTGTGTGTGCGTGCGTGTGTGTGTGTGTGTGTGTGTGTGGGGGGGGGGGTTTTTTCCTCTTTTTTCCCGTGTGTCTAGAGCAGCTGTTTGTTAAAGCAGGGATGGGAAGTATCAGTGGTCCTGATGGCATCCAATTAAGGCAGATAAAATGATGATGAATTGCAGTCAGGAAATTGGAGAGCCACTGTGGGTTTGTGATTGGGTGTGTTTGTCTATATGTGTAGATGTATGTGCATGTGGTTGAACTCATGCACTTGTGTATACACACACACACACACACACACACACGCACACACACACAGGAGCACAGGAAAAGAAACGAGCAAGGGAGGCAGCCATACAGCTCGGGAGAAGATTGGGTTTGAGAGAGAGCAAGAACAGGATGAGCAAACAGGGAAGGAGTGAGGTAGCTGAGATGCCGGGAGGAAGAGATGAAGGGAGGTGAGAGATGGCTGCTTGGAAGAGGAGGAAAAGAGCAAGATTGGGGTAAGATTGAGCCCATGTCGAGGAAGAGAGAGAGAGAGACGGACAGAGTTTGGAGGCGAGCTGGAAGATGTAGTAAAGCAATATTCTGTTCTTTTCCAATGGGAAATGAGAGAAAGAGACAGACAGACAGCCGAAGATATATGGATAGATAAATGAATAGAGGGCTAGAGCAAATAGAGATCTGAAAAAAGGAACAGGCCAAGTGTGTCCGCGGGGATATTGGTTAAAACCAACTACGCTGGTCTAATGGTGTCACAAACCCCTGCACACATTTCAGACACGGAGCACATTGCTCTCCCGAAGTAACTCCTCTCCTCTGACTTTGTGGAGACTTTTTAGAGTTTTCGGGCTTTTTCGACTCCCAATTCTCCTCTAGATGCATCTGGCTCCCCTCTTAAAAGCTAGCTAAAATCGCTAATTTAAAGAAAATAACCCTTAACAGGGCTCCACGGTGTGACCAAAAACCTGTCAAGTGTGACTAAACATTTTTTTTGGTCGTACTAGTGCACCTGACATTTATCAGGTCTGTGTGCGTGTATGTGTGTAGTGTTGTTTTTGTCCACCTACACTCTGCGAAGAAATCCTACTCCACCTCTGATTGGCTCTGACCTTCATATTCTTACCCTAACCATCTCACTCCTCACGCCTAAACCTAACCAATCTAACCAACAAAGGCAATGAGCGCTAGCCAATCAGAGGTAGAGTAGGGCGGGTCTTCGTGGCATGCGGATGGGGAAAAAATAAGGCATGTGTGTATATGCACCCTGTACTCCTCCTTGAGCAACATCACAACCTCAAAAACATACCGCTGATTCAAAACGAAGATGACTATTGATTATTGTTTTCGTCACGAAAAATGCTGCGGTGCCTGTTACACCTGTTCCCGGTCCTGAAAGTCCCAGCCCAGACCCCTTTCCCCAGTCCAAAGACAGCCCAGACCCAACATGTGATACTGTGTTAAAAAATTACGAACGTGTATTGGCACTGACAAAAAAAGGTAATAGCTAAAATGTACTTTTGCGGTACCAAAAGGTGCAGTGGAAAATGTTGGGTACACCGAAATTATCTGCTGGTCCAATTAAATGAAAAAGTTAGGCAAACCAGTGCAGCCAATGTAAAAAGTTAGTCTGGAGCCCTGTCTTAACCATGTAAATACCCTCTACAGCACGCTCATGCACACACACTGAAACGTGCACGCCGGGGCATGCACGTGCACGCTCACACAGCACTGGAGACGGCAGAGACAAGGTTAATGAGGGCCTCGGTGATGGACGGTGTGGGGAGTGGGCGCAGTGGAGCATGTTGCAGTCTGGTCTGGCATGACCTGGCGCAGCTTAATGAGATATAAACACTAGACCTGCCACCTCTGTCAGCCACAGCACACACTGTTGCTGTTTTAATTGGCCCGCAGACTCTGTGTTACTGTGTGTCGCTATGTGTATGCGTGTTATGTGTTCATGGGGCTGGCTAAAAATTGGCATGTTTTTGTGTAGATGGGAATGCAAGTAATATGTGAGCCACATTTTATGTCCTTATTCGTGTGTGTGTGTGTGGGGGGGTGCTGGGTGTCAAAACAGTAGAGATAATATCCTTGAATAAATTTTTCTTGATTTTGAGATAAACACTGGTGGATTATTATCGATATTGGTTTTAAGTAGAGTTCCTCTAGTGTTTAACAGCATGCAGATGAACGATAGCAGCACAGCCTATCACATAGCCACTACATTAAGGTATGCGATCTAGGCTACCTAATAGTCTTGGTAGGGTTGGGCCTTTGGTTGGCTTGCACAAAGCTTTCTGAGCCCACTGGCATATCCCCGCCATCAGCACATCATCTGAGAGGTTACGCCATAGGAGGAAATATCAGCCATGTTTACATGCAAGCACTCTTTGTTTTGCGCTCACTAAGTGAGATCTTTTAAGTGTTGTTTTTCTAAACTTCTTACCCTTCTCTACCTTGCCCACTTGTTACCTTTTGCTCACCTATCCGTCCTGGAAGAGGGAACCCTTCCTCCTTGTCTAAGATTTCTTCCATTTTACTCATGAAAAGGGTTCGTTCTGCAGCTTTGCCCCATCCAAATCGAGAGTCTAAGGACAGGTGGGAGGGTGTCGTCGGTTGTCGTCTACTTTATCTAGCTGTCTTTCATTGTGCGAATACAAAACCCTCAGACTGCAGCTAAAATTTGGGGCTAAACAAATGAAGCGAGACTTTGAATATGTCAAAAAAAAAGTCATCCGTTGTCATTTGTTTTTGGCGTTTATAAGCAAATGTCTGTGTGATAGTTTTTAAATCAACAACTGGGAAATTCACAGGAAAACAGCTTGATGGAAACACAACTCCAGTTATGAGACTAGCCACAGATGAGTGCTAAAACCAGTCATTTGAACAGTTGTCATTTGAAGAACTGTTTGGACATGTTTTTAACAGTCCAGGCTGTTGACCATGTTTAATTTCTTAATCACGGCAGTACTTTATGACGACGAGGCATTTGTAATTGCCATTTTGTATGAAAGACAGAAAAATGACCTCACACCTGCTGATATTACGGTTCAGTGTTTAATTTCCGCTGGCGCTCTTCTGAATCGTGTTGTTACAGGTGCTGTGGATATTGATAGACGATGCTGCTTAATTTGTGCTTAAACAAAATTTTGTTTTCTTTTAATATTCTCATTTACTGATGGCTGTTATGTTTTAAAAAGAGGATTTGATTACAGCTTTCATAGTTGATTCTTCATCGCCCTACATTCACTGCAGAAATCATGCAATGAATTGTTAACTAGCATAATCTGGCGTTCAGATAAGTCTTTTAAGGACAGTTAACCTTGACTATTCAAGCTTTCACTCAGCAACAACTTAACCCATTTAGCCCGACATAAATAGGACGTGTGTAAATGTTGTGATAAGAATCGATATCAGCACTAAGTGTTTGCGTATGTTTTGTGTGCATGTGTATTGGTTCCATTATGGTGCAGGGGGAGTTCGGGGTATTTCAAAGAGAGTTCATACTTGAGGGACTCTGTTAGCGGTGTGTGTTCAGGCCACTTACTGGCTGCTTGTGTATGCGTGCCTTCACTGATGACTGCCCTCACATTTATCTCTCGCCTAAGCAGTGGAAAGAGAGAAGAGAAGGGAGAGAGGGAATTATGTTTCCATGTTCCACCCTTTCTCCTCTATCCTGGCTCTTCCTCTCTCTTAATCTAGTCTGCCTCTAGCACCGTATGACCACTAGCTTTCTCTCTTCTCTGTCTGCCAAGCTCTCCTGTCTCAGTCCTCATCTAGCTCTATTTGTCTCTTTCTCTCTCTCCTCCTCGTCCCTCTTCATCGCTCATCTTCCTGCCGCTCACCCCCCCCCCCCCCCCGTCTCTGACAGGTGAAGAGGGGTGCTCCCACGCTCCTGTCCTGCTAAATAAGAATTAATTGCTACTCGGCTATCAGCATATGGTAGCTTCTCTTCTCTTCTCCTCTCTCTCTCTCTCTCTCTCTCTCTCTCTCTCTCTCTCTCTCTCTCTCTCTCTCTCTCTCTGTTTCTCTCCTGTTTCTTCTACTTCCCTTCTCACGCTCTACTTTTCCTGTACCTCCCCTGTTTCACTTCTCTGCCCCTTTCTCTTTCGCCCTCTTTCCTGTTCCCCTTCTTCAGTTCTCTACATCCTATCTCTTCTTCTTCCTTCTATCCTCTTCCTTTCCTCCCTCAATCCCACCTGTCAGTTCAACCCTCAGAGGTGGTTGGTTGTAAGACTGCAGCAGTAATTTCCCCAGCTAGACTGTTCAGGCCTTAGCCAATCTATAGGAAGAAGGAGGGGGGGGGGGTTGTTAAAGAAGCAATGGTAGAAGGGTTGGAGAGGAGAAGAGAGGAGGCTAGAGGAAGGGAGGTTCTTGCACAGACTAGAACTGGGGCCAGCGACCTCCGGCTTTCTCTGTCCATCTGTTTGCCCCTGCAGATGTTTGAAATGTTTAAGGTGGTCCAAGAAGTCGAGGCACCACAGACATTGAACACCATTTTTCTATGCTGACTGACAATGTCCATGACAGCTCTCAGATAACTGCCGGTTATTAACCTGCTGAATTTGGCTTCATCGTGCTTGATCAGCTGCCCCAGTTAGCTGTGCATTTTAGTCGGCTCCAGCAGTATGCTTTCATGCAGAGCTGCGGGTTAATTACCTACCCAACCCAGCTGAAACGTAGAAAAACAAACTGCATATGCGGCAAGAAATTCTCTCAATCAACTTGGCTATTGTGGTCTGGTGAAGCTGTCAACGTGAGTTTGAGCCATTTGGAATGACGGTAAATTGGTCCGGTTGATAAGCTAAAAGGAAATACTTTTTCCCAACCTCTGTGCATTTTGTTTTCTCTTCTTGTCTTTATGGCAGGAGGGGCAAGGCATGCTACATAAGTGAGGTAAAGTAGTTGTAATTATATCTATACCTTGTCACAGTGGTTGAATAGTTCCGGTCAATGGCTTGGGGTTTTTTGCAGAAATCATATTGTGTGGTGAGTGACCAATGGAGGGAATGCATCTCTGCAAAGGAAGGGGTGAGGGGGAACAGGGAAAATGCAGCATTTCTGCAAACAACCTTAAATCAGCCTTTTGTCCAGGGAGCGGTCCAGTAAGCTTACCCTAGCTTAATGTGTAGGCTGAAAAATGGGAGACATTGGCCATGGCAGCATTATTTTTCTTTTTTCCTGAAGCCAGCACTTTTAGTACCCCTTTTCTTTCTCTCTTTTTTTTCCCTCTCCACCAATGTAGACTGCATGTGTGCAAGTGAGTATGCAGGTCTGTGTGTTTGTATGTGTGTGTGTGTGTGCCGGTGGGAGATAAGCTGGGTAACTGGGTCCGGCCATGCTCCAATCCTGTTAGCATTAGCGATTAGTGCTAGCTAACAGGCCTCTATTATGATCGAGGGCTAATTCCATGCCGCCTGACCCCACACATACATATACACACATACATATCCACACACAGACACACACATACACCCACTAAGCTATAGCAGAGATTACCACTTGATCCTTGATTAGGAAGCCATATCCGCCTGGAAGTTGGGCATTGTGTGTGTGTGTGTGTGTGTGTGTGTGTGTGTGTGTGTGTGTGTGTCTGTGTGTGTCTGTGTGTGTGTGTCTGTGTGTGTGTGTGGTAGTGTTCTGTTTTGGGGGAGTGTCGGGGAGGTTTTCTGTTCGTTGTCATAGTGTATATGGATGCTTACTAAGATTAATCTGCAGCAGCAAAATACATTTTCCTCAGGCCAGTTGTTTACTGTACGTGTCTCTTCAACTTTGCTATTTCATATTTCATGGCGTTTCTCCTCATTGTGTCATATATGTATCAAAGCATCGATCTCCCACTGTGAATAATTTAGATGGAAAGGTGTGTTGCATCAGGTCAGGGCGTAATTTGTAACACCTGTCACTGTCACCTTGAGAGAGACACAAAGGGAGGGAGAGGGAGGAAGAAGGAGACAAACTTATCCTCTCTCAGGTTTAGGGTTGCCCTAGGCTAGGATGGTATTTTTAGCCGTTCGCCTTGCGCACACCTTCAGAATGACTAATTATCAGGCTGTGACCCTTACAGAACGTACCCGTTGTTACTCCATACCTCTCTTTTTACCCCCCCAACCCCCATCAATGTCTTCCCCCTATGCGCCCCTTTTCATCTTTTAGTGAAGGACATCCAGCTGGTGAGTCGTGTGAGATTTGGCTCCCCTGATGATTTCTATTCTCTCTTCCCTTCTTTACTTTCTTTCCCTCTTTACTTTTTTTTTATTATTTGATTTCTACTTTCCACTGTCTGGATTATTAATCGTTTCATACATTTCTTTTGTCTCGGGCTGTACTGCACTGTCAGAATGAGAGAAAGAGAAAGACGAGTACTAATGGACGCATTCTCCTCTCTGTCTCCCACCTCTCTCCCTGCATCTGTGACTTCCGCACTCTCCACTCTTCAGCATCCATTGTTTTAAAATGCCCCCCCCCCTCATTTCTCTTTCCCCGTCCTTGACAAAGAATCGCTATCACTTGTGAATCCCTCATTGCTGCTTGGGGTCTCTCCTATCACCTCTGGGCTTGTTGGCAGGCCTTTCACGTCTCCTAAGGTCTATGACCTCAGGCCTGAGCTGTCTGCAGTTTTCTGTAGCATCTCCCTCCTTTTACAAACCTTGACAGACTAGGTGATCAAATCAGGGAAGGTGTTGTTCACACGCACGCACACACACACACACATATGGACGCACACACTATCTCACTCGCTCACGAGTGGCTTACTCACACAGAGAAAGCCCTTTGTTAGTAACCTCTACTTAATGTTTGTGTTCACTAGTACAGGGCCCGTTCAAAATGTGCCTGCCCTTGGGTGTTGCCTCTTGCAGCTTTCTCGACAACCGTTCATCCAAACTTCAAACTCGACACTTGAAGGACCACGGATGTAATCCCCTCTCCGACCACAAAGTGGGTTGCAATGGCAGAGTGGCGCTGTTCAGGTTTCTGCTCGTTGATTCCGCGGGAAGTGGAAAAAGCAGAAGCCGCGGTAGAAACGTCGTTGAAAACTTGATTTCGTGCAGCTTCTGGGAGAAACACTCATCCAAACAGCTTCACGCTCGACACTGTGTTTTCTTGAGTCCTCAGCAGTACACCCGCCAAGCCTGAAGTCGATCAGATGAACGGCTGTTGAGAAAACCGAAAGACAGGCACGCAGGCAGACACAGACGCCTTCCATTTTAGTGGGAAGATATTATTGGGATCCTCTGTGAAGCGAATAAACCATGTGCAAGGTGTGTGAAGGTGAAGTCCCTGGATTCCCTGCCATCAAAGTTTAATAAGCCATCCATGCAATGAAAAGAGATGGGCTTTGATATCATAACCCAGCCTCTCTGTGCCCCCGCCTCTTTGCCCATTACATGCACGCACACACAAGTACAACCACACACCTCTCCCGGACTAAACTAGCTGTTCGGTGTTTTGGCGTCGTTTCATTAAGGGCTGTGTTCAAGCAGAGCCCAACGTCCCCCTTTCAACATAGGCAGACACACCTGTAACCTGCACACGCAGAAGACATGCAAGGCAGACCTTGCTATTGTTTTGTCTGTCGAAAACTGTGTGCGAGCATGTGTTTGGGGATAATTACTATTTGTGGAGTCAGGAGTGCATACACATCTATCTCTCAATCAGTGGAGTGTGCACCTTCATGTCAATGGAGGTGATCTGTTGGTTGTCCTGTGGCAGTTGGCTGTGGGGCTGGGGGAGCACACGGATGGTAGAGAGGCTGACCCCTTGCCCTTTACTGTGGCCTCTCTGTGTCCCGTTAGCTAAATCATCTCTCTCTCTCTCTCTCTCTCTCTCTCTCTCTCTCTCTCTCTCTCTCTCTCTCTCTCTCCCCATCTTTTCTCGCTCTCTTTTAAGTTCCTCTCTCTGTATCTATCTCCACATCGGCTTTGGTCTTGCTGACTGTTTTACTTATCTTCTTCCTCATTCCATCCCCATTCCCACACAGTCAGGAGCCCAGACCTATTCCCTCAATCTCGGCCCGGTAGCATGCTCTAGTTTTTATGCTGGGTGGTCTCTCGGGGGGGGGGGGGGGGGGGGGGATTGGCGGAGAGCGATGAAGGGAAAAGGAGGGAAAGTGAGATTGAGGGTTTTCATATGCTTGGGCTGGTAAATAGAAATAATAGTGGTTATTGTAAAACTCTGTCTGTGTATATGTGTGTGTTTGCTTGTGAGGATTAAAAAAAAAAACATATATGTGCCAAAAAAAATAAAACACAATATTTTGTGTGTGTGCATGGGTGTTGCTGTGTGAGAGACACTTGGATGAAATCTGTCCTATGTGCAGGATGCATTTTTACAGTCTGCATATGTGTTTCTCTGGATGCGTTTGATTTATGCGACAAGGGAATCCACTCTGTATTTCCTTGTTCGACTGTCGCCGTCAGATGAAATAGGGATCGGATTGGGGGTGTGGAGATTGATAAGGGAGCAGTAGAGGGAGGGAATGATAGACGGAGGGGGTGAAAAATGGAAGAGAGAGAGAGAGAGGTGCATATGAAAGGACCAAGCCAGACACGTCAGAGAACAAATTGCATATGCCAATTTCACTTTACACCCCACCCCTCAGCCCTAATCCTTATTCTGTCTGTTAATGAATAGTGTCTGCAGCGCAACAATCACCTGTATCTCTGTCCACCCCCTCTCCCTGCTTCTGACTAATTCATCCTTCCTCCGCTCCCTTTCCAGTCTCTACTCTACCCTTCTTTCCCTGTCTGTTCCCCCTCCTTCCCTTCATCCCTTCATGCCATTGCAACCCTGAGTACATTTGGATGAGTACAGTTGTATTCCTCATTCCATCCTTCTGACGGTTTTCCTCAAGCACTTGTTCTCACTCCTTCTCCCTCCTTCCATCCCTGTCCCTCTTCATTCATCCATCCATCCGCTGTTAGTTTAACTTTCTGTCTACCCTGTCACTACTGCAGTGCACTACGGTGAGAGCGAAAAGGCACCTCACAAAGCCTGCATTATCCTTCTAGTCTTTTTTTCTCCCCTCTCCCACTTGTCAACTGCATTGAAGTGTTAAGGATCCTGCAAGAGTCAGTTTTACTCGAGCAGCTTGAAGTATTGCAGTGAAGTAGTTACTGAATAAGTAAAAGCAGCTGCACAAACCTGAGAGGTGGGCAACCCATTTTTAAAGACGTTCACCTTACATCATTTCTAAGTGCTCAAAACGAAGCTCCATTGAGATACTTGTAGACATCTGCCTTTAATTGGATATCACTGTATCTGCCTTCGGGGCTGCAGAATGTGAATCATCCGATCACAAATGTGGAGAATGAATGAATCATCCAATCATACATGGCGACATTCATGTGTCCTCTCATTTTCTTATCGACCCTATGCACATTTCTGCGCCCTTCTCCTATCAAATACATTTGAATTTACTATTATTAACAATGTCAAGATAAGTCCCAGAGTATCACACTGGAGAGGGGAAATATCTCACAGTGGTAAAATTCCAAGCAAGATCCAATCTGTTAAGCCCATAGCTTCAGGCTGGGGGCTTTCACATTGGATTTTATCACCAATCTACTAGAGGTGAATAGTCCAATATCTATCACCCCAAGGCCATTAAAGATAGTGACCATTGCGAGTGCTGTTAGAGTAAGTGGGCCGTCTTTGACTGACAAGGGGGTTAGGCTAACATGGCTGTCTTCAGACTCACCAGCCGTCATCTTCACACAAGTTCACATAGCAAATACACACTGGCGTCCTCTGAGCGGGGAACAGGAGATGTCTCACCATCTGGAATCTGAAGAGACAAGAAGAGGGTTGAGTAGCCAAGAACGTAAAACCCTTTTTTCCCATTAGTCTTTATCCACTACTTGCAAACAAATAGTGCTTTTTTTTTAATGTTTTCCCCTTTTTTCTCCCCAATTGTACTTGGCCAATTACCCCACTCTTCCAAGCCATCCCGGTCACTGCCCCATCCCCTGTGCCAATCGGGGGAGGGCTTCAGACTACCACATGCCGTGGAGTCGCCAGCCGCTTCTTTTCACCTGACAGTGAGAAGTTTCACCAGGGGGACGTAGCGCGTGGGAGGATCACACTATTCCTCCCAGTTCCCCCTCCCCCCTGACTGCTACGCTATCCAGACACCCACAAATAGTGCTTCTTTTTCTTTTTTTTGGGTTGTGTTTGCAGGCGTATGCATGTGAGCTTGATTTCTGCACGTTTGTTATATAATGCTCATAGGCAGAGTTTGGCATAAACGTATATTTATTAGACAACCACTGTCCTACCTGGTGTAGAAGTAAACGCCTTTTTCATGTCCATAACTGCTCATTGTATAAAAGAAAGATAGCTAACTGGGGGCAAGTGGGTAGCATGGCGGTCTATTCCGTTGCCCACCAACGCGAGGATCGCTGGTTCGAATCTTCCTGTTACCTCCAGCTTGGTCAGACGTCCCTACAGACACAATTGGCCGTGTCTGCGGGTGGGAAGCCGGATGTGGGTATGTGTCCTGGTCACAGCACTAGCACCTCCTCTGGTCGGTTGGGACGCCTGTTCAGGGGGGAGGGGGAACTGGGGGGGAATAGTGTGATCCTCCCATGTGCTGGTGAAACTCCTCACTTTCAGGTGAAAGGGAGCGGCTGGCGACTCCACATGTATCGGAGGAGGCATGTGGTAGTCTGCAGCCCTCCCCGGATCGGCAGAGGGGGTGGAGCAGCGACCGGAATGGCTCGGAAGCGTAATTGGCCGGATACAACTAGGGAGAAAGAGGGGCGGGGGGGGGGGAGCTAGCTTAATCACTGAATGCACAAAAGAGAGGGAACTAACATCGCACATCAGTGTGCTATATCACATGACATGAGCACACAAAAATTAATTTATTACTAAACCAAACACAATAGAATTCAGATTTTTTTTATTATTGTATTTTTTATTTTATTTTATTGTATTTCTTTAATAATAAACGGGCACACACACAAAAGAACTGTTTATATTGGACCCATTTTAGACTATATGCAATGATATATTTCGGCTGCTAGGGGCAGATCCCCCCCGCAAACTCCGCGTATGATTGTGGCAAAAGTCGCTCCTCGGTAATTGACTTATACGGGGGTAATTCTCAAAGGAGCTGTTTGTGTTATTTCTACATCTAATGCATTTCTATCACATTACTGCCTTACAAGCTTGTTGTCTCATTTAGAGCGATTCTGTAAAAATGATTACAGCGACTACAAGTCAATTACATTTCAACTCTTATTAGTTCAGGATGCAAAAAAAAAATAAGAAGAAGAAGAAAGAAATTAGATGAGAATATTATCGTTGAAGATGTATTAGGCTTTTCATTCATCATGTGAAAGGAATGAGTCACGCGGCGTGATAGGGATTCCAGTCTGCTTTAATCAGCGCTGAGCTCTGGCAGGCGGCGGAGGATGTGCCTGGTGTTAAAATCACAATAAAGCCTGTCCTGTCATCCCTCACATTTATGGCCCTTCAACTCTACAGGCGCCGCGGGGTGTGACAGAGCCAACCGGCCACTTTGGTCACCTTCTGCTATTGTTGTTCTCTCACTGCCTTCTCAGTACTTAGATATTGTGTTGCTTTTCTAAAGGTCCGTCAGTAACTGATGTTATCAGGATTTTGTAGCCAATTGGAATGTGACATTAATTGCTAATCTTAATGTGTGTGTGTGTTTTTTTTTGTTGTCTTTCCAGTATAACTATGAGGGCAACGACATTAGCGATCTGCCGGTGGACCTGTCGGTGGTGTGGAACGGCAACTTTGTCATTGATAACCCCTACAACATCAAAGGTGGGTTTTATCTCCGCCTCGAACGCCTTGACTCTAACCAGTGTGCTAAGCCGGCTGATAGGGGCTGCTGGATGATAAGAACCAGCGTCTCATTTTAATTTGTGGTTTATTTTCCTGTCCACTAAGCACCAGATGTCGAATTAATGAGGGAATTCGATTGGCCTTCACAAGAGCTGATAGGGACACGGGAGTAGGATCCCTGCACTCAGTAAATTGTTCCTCCCATTAAATATACATGTATTTTAATCAAAAATATTATATATCGGTAAGTCTTTTGTGTTAAACCGTATAATATGGGGCGTCCGGGTAGTGTAGCGTCTACCAACACGGGGTTCGCCGGTTCGAATCCCTGTGTTACCTCCAGCTTGGTCGGGCGTCCCTACAGACACAATTGGCCATGTCTACGGGTGGGAAGCCAGATGTGGGTTTGTGTCCTGGTTGCTGCAGTAGCGCCTCCTCTGGTCAGTCAGGGAAGGGAGAACTAGAGGGAATAGCGTGATCCTCCCACGCGCTACGTCCCCCTGGCGAAACTCCTCACTGTCAGGTGAAAAGAAGCGGCCGGTGACTCCACATGTATTGGAGGACGCATGTGGTTGGTAGTCTGCAGCCCTTCCTGGGTCGGTAGAGGGGGTGGAGCAGCGACCAGGATGGCTCGGAAGAGTGGGGTAATTGGCCGGGTACAATTGGGGGAAAAGGGGGGGGGAGATCAAAAAAAAGAAAGTACAATATTTGATAAATTTTTTCACTGGCATTTTGGGGCAACAGCTATTAAGTGTATAATCATTCTGTAGTTGTTTTTCATTGGTTCTGGGGAATCCGTCAGCACCGGCCAAGTATTCAAATGTATCGTGGCCTCCACCAGAAATGCATCTATCTACCTCAAAAGGAAGAGAGGAAGCAGTAGGCACTAAAACAACATACAGCGTGATGCAAAGCTTATGTAATGTTCAATTATGTTTAATTAAATGTTTGTAATGGTTTAACATGTTGCTCAGTATTACCCTGATACTGTAGATCAGTCTTCTTTATCCAAAATATGCACACTGCCCCTGGATTAACCTGTGGGTGTTGCACCAAAATCTGACGACCATCAGAAATTGTGACCTAATTGTGACCTTCTGCGTGTTCAAGATTGCGTCCATTTTGAATGGCCCGCTAGCATTTGCAGTATGAAAATGAAATGTTGAAAGGATTAAGGATAACCGCTTTAACTCATCCTAACTTTTACTTCTGTCAAAGTCAACTTCAATTAACAGGTCTACATTTCCAAATGTATGCAATTTTGTCATTTCGGTCATCTTTCGTGAAGTCTTAGCTAGTAAAACAGTTCATAAAAGTTCCGCCGTCGAACATGTGGAAAAAACTCACATATCGCAGAGCTGCTGCTGTTGAAGCTTGCTCTCACTGCATAGTAAATCATTTATAGTGTGACCACAAGACCTCAGTTAGCCACCCTCTGCAAGTGATATTCTTAGTCTCGAAGCGGTGCAAACACTGTGCCTACTGCAGACCCAGTTAAGTATATATATAATATGTGCATGCGAGAGAAAGAGAGAGAGAGAGTAGAGAAATACTTGTGATCTGTGTCTATTGCAGGCGCACAACCACGACAATGATGACACCACATTCTATACATTTTCATGTGAATGTGTTTCACATGTGTGTTAGTCATTCTCCGGTGGATTTAGCCGTGCCTTACCTGTCAAACAAAGGGCCCTGAACATAACAACATAACATTTACACATACAGCCCTGCACACCGCTGTGGGAGGAGACAATGGGAGCATGTCTTTAGGTTGTGCTTGCTTGTGAAGAGGTCTTTATAGTGCTTCCTCTGTAATTATAGTGGCGTGTGCAGTGGGGGGGGGGGGGGGTTGTAACAACATCCCCCATCAGCAGCTGCTCCTAGTGTGCACAATGTAGGCTGTGTTCCATAAGGTGTAATAGATTGTAACTTATTAGCTCATTCTGTATGGACTTGTTAAAGGGTAAACACACAGAGACTGGTCTACAGGATCTGACATGATATAGGACAAGCAGCTCTTCATGATCACACAGGGGGATGGTTGGATCACATCCTGAGCTCTGTAATGTCCATGATACCGTGAGGTCATTGTCACTCTGTCAATAATAACAGCCCTGCTGGTTGTGCGGTTGGTAAGATTACATTTTATCTCTGTTACATTTTAGCTGTGTTAGTTATCGTAGACTTGATGTATAGAACACGTTTTATCAATAATTGTTCATTATTGGAGTCGCGCATCAGCATCTTTGCATTGTGTGTTATCCATAGGGGCAACTCAACCAGCGTACTTTCCCGAGGTGACCTGCAGCCCAAATACCAGCCCCTTTTCGCATCTGTATCTCTCTCTCTCTCTCGCTCTCTCTCCCTCCTCTCTCTTGCTCTCTCTCTTCCCCACTCTATGTATTTCTTTCCCCCCATTTGACTTGTTTCTTAATCATGATAATCATCCACAAAGTGTCAGCAATGCTTGCTTATATTAAATGATATGTTAATGTAATTAGACAGGAGTCATTTAGCAGCCAGTAATTGGTGCAGGGTTACTTTAAAGCTGTGCCATGACCAATGGGATTTGGGGATGGGATAGAGCAAAGAAAAAAAAAGGGTTTTCTTTTTTTTTGTTGAAATCCTGCTGCCATTGGAAACTGTAGAACCGCTTCAAGTCAGCTTTGTTTGGGTGACACCGAGTTCGGGGGGTTTGGGAAAGCGAGCGGGAGCACTAAACAGATTGAGTTGTGGATTCATCAGATTCTTTGTTGTTTTTCCTCAAACTGCTCTGCTTTTCCAGTTTGCCTGCCCGCCCAGTGACTGCTGGGATAGGCTGCAGCATCCCCGCGACCCCGAGAGCGGGATAAGCGGTTCGGATAATGGATGGATGATGTTTTCCTCTTTATTCCGTTGTCAATCAAACTTTCTCCTCCCCTTCCTCCTCTCCCCAGCTCACCTGTATAAGTGCTACGCGCTGAGAGACAGCTGTGGGATGTGTCTTAAGGCGGACCCCAGGTTTGAGTGCGGGTGGTGCGTTCAGGAGAAGAAGTGCTCCCTCAGGCAGGAGTGCACCCCTCCGGAGAGCAGCTGGATGCATGCCACCACCGGCAACAGCCGCTGTGCACACCCCAAGATCATCAAGGTAACCCGCGAGGGAGTCGGGCTTATTCATGGAGACAGTAAACGCTCACTCAGTCTGTCGCTCAAGTTCAAGGACACACACACACAACACAAACCCTAATATCCTTTAGCTAAGGTAGCATCGTCAACGTTCCAACTAGATGCTAAAATCATCAAACTGAAATCACATCATTTTGTGATGGTAGCCCCGCAAAACTACCTCCCGAACAACAAGCCGGTCAGGTTCGAGGGCCTGCAAATAATTAGCGAGGAAAAGAGAAGATGCAAGAGACATTTGAAACCCGTCACTGTCTATAGTAGGACAATAAATGGAACAAAAGTCCAGGTATCTGCCACAGTTCAAGCCCCCTGACAAAGTCGCTTCATTATCCCATTAGGTGTTCGGAGAGAGCCATTTTAAACCCCCCTCGGCTGCACGCTCGCCGCCTCGTCTCAGCGAGGGAAGGGTACAGTGTAGGAGGGAGGCAGGACAAGTTGAAGCCGTCACAGTGACTCTAGCCATATCACAGATGGGCGAGCCAGGAGGAGGCGGAACGCACCGACCAAGCCTGAACACACTGACATGATGAGAGATGATGTGTGTACACACACACACACACTGACACACACTGACACACACTGACACACACACACACACACAAACACACACTAACACACTAACAAACACCCACGATAGAATGAATGTGTGTAGCAATTCTCTGTTGTGTGTATTGTGCGAGAGGAAAAACTTATTGGCAGGGTCCGTGTGTGTGTGTGTGTGTGTGTGTGTGTGTGTGTGTGTGTGTGTGTGTGTGTGTGTGTGTGTGTGTGTGTGTGTGTGTGTCAGGCCGTGTGACAAGATAGGTGAGTCGAGGTGTCTAGACACCATGGAGTACCCATCTGTTGCAGCAGGTAACCGTGGCAGGGGTCCCTATCTGACGGTGACCTGGGTCATCGTCCCTAAAGTTCACCACTGAGAATGACGCACTCACACTCACTCACACACATAACACACACACACACAATCAGAAGTTGGTTTAAACACCTCGCACCGCGGTGTCAGCTGCGTTAAGAAGCACGCTCGCTTCTCAGCCTGTCTCCAACTCCATCCTTTCACTTTCTGCCCGCTTGTTCTCATCCACCCGCGTGTCTGCCTCCCCCCTTCCTCCCCTCTCTCCGCTTTGATCTCCTTGCTCCATACCTCTCACCCCAATTTCCCCCCCCCCCAAGTCCTCCATCTGCACGTTGCTCCACGCCACAAGACGGAGCGTCTGTGTCAATCGAAATTAGTGCCATTTCTCTGCATTTAAACGACTGTGAAATATATGTATGGTTTTTAAATGCACGCCCATTATAAAGGCGCAGACTTGTATGGATGGAGCCCTCGGAATACGTCTTGTGTGACACGGGCTCATCTCTCTGAATGCGTAATAGAGATATTGGATAATTGGGGCACTGGCACATAGATAAATCCGCCTACTAATATGCCCTCGCTCTCTCCGTCGCTACCTCTCCCCCTTGCTCTCGCTTCACTTATCTCTTTGAAACAAGCACACAGAGGCAATTGAGTTGTGTGTGTGTGTGTGTGTGTGTGTATGTGTGTGTGTGTGCGCTCTTGCGTGCATACAGAGGGGTGAGGTAAATCCTAGCCGCGGGGCAAAAAATGTTGGTGGCAAAGTCAAAAAGCATGTCTAGTAGAGCTTCAAAACCAGCAGGCGGAGAAATGTTGCTGAAAAGGAGAGAGAGAGAGACTCTCTTCTGAAAGACGGAGGGAGCCGTCCCCTCTCCTCGCCACCTCTGACAATTGCAGCGTGACATTTAACGCAAAAAGAGAACCTCCGCCGCCGACGGAGACGGCCCCTCGCTGCCCTCCGCCGTTCCGTCCCCCGTTTCTCCGAAGAGCATCACGCCCTCCTCACAAATTGAATATTACTGCACTCTTTACCATCTGTTCGGTCAAATCCCCCCCCCCCCCGCCCGATTTGAACCCCATTTTCAGGCCCCTTTGTTCGTTTGTGCGATTCGCGAGCCGCTGTGTGGCCATTAGCTAGCGGATTAGCCGCTAATTTCATTTGGACTCGAGAGCGTGTGTTCGACTGGGAAGGGGAAGCCTTGTAGAGGGGGAATGGTGTGCGAGTATGGGCGCGCACACACACACGCACACTTTAGAGCAGCAAATGCTGAAGCTATTTCGTGTTATTTCCACGTGTGAGAATTTCCCATTTGATGTGGTTCGATAGCCCGCAATTGGGCACCATTCTGCTAATCGCTCAGCACCCAGGGCTTGTTCAGCAAAGACAACAGTTGCTGTCCAGCCCCTGAAATGCTTGCCGTTGCCTGTTGAAGACATGACACCAACCTATGAGATTCAGCCGTTCATTGTTGTGCCGCGTGCGTCCCCGTAAGAGCTGTGAAGTGCTATTTTTACTGTACCAGCTACTTTTCTCGCCCCTTTGACACCGTGCACTATGTTAATTAGTGGAACTTTCGCAAACAAGCCGGCTCCCGCGAGGGTTGAGTCAGTGCCTCGTTTACTGCCCGTGCGTCTTAGCGTGCGCTATTGCGTCCATAAAGAAATAACCTCCCATACACACAGTGACATGCGCGTGCACACACGTCTCTCAGTCGCACATACGCAACGATAAGAAGACGTGTTATGTGTGGTGTGTTCAGATTTAAATGTGTGCATCCAAACATACATGTGTGCGTCCAAACACACAACGTATGTATGTGTAATGTGTTCAAAATTAGATGTGTGCATCCAAACATGCACAAAGACATAGAGCCATGTGCTAATACTTACACTGAGAAATACAGCCCCCCCCCCCCCCACACACACACACACACACACATACTGTGCCTAGCAGTGTCTCCCAGTGTAGTGTAGCGGTGTCCTAGCGTTGGCCTTGGCTGCTGCCTGGCCCTCCGTCATCCATCATCTCCTGCCTGGCTACTCCTAGGGGACAGGAAGAGCATTGCAGCAAGCCCTAAGAAACCAATTAAAACAACACAGGCCCTGTGTGTGTGTGTGTGTGTGTGTGTGTGTGTGTGTGTGTGTGTGTGTGTGTGTGTGTGTGTGTGTGTGTGTGTGTGTGCGCGTGTGCGCGTGTGTGCGTGTGTGCGTGCGCGCGTGGGCGTGCTCAGATACACTGGTTTGTGTGTCCGGTGTTTTGTATGTGTGTGTGGTTGGGGCGGGTGGGGTTGATGTCTTCTGATGTTTGTTGTGTGCATGGATGTGTGTCCAGTCTTGGCCTGTGTGTGAGAAAGGACACTGATTTTTACCCCCCCCCCCCCCATGTATTGTTAATCTGCAGTGTTGGCCTCTGCTGGACATTGTGGGTTAAGTTGTTTCTCCTGCTCTCTCTCCCTCTCCCTCTCCATTAATGCTCACTTTCTTCCTCTGTCCTTCTTGCCTGCTCTCCCACCCAACACCATGCTTTACTTATGTTCCTCCTCTTCCCCTTTCTTTCCTCTCTTTCATTCATCTGTCTTCTCTCCCTTTCTATCCTATCCTCACCGCTCCACCCACCCTCCTTTTTACCGAAAGTGAGGGCGACGTGTCTCTCTACAGAGGCACTGTGTCTACCAGGCCTGTGTGATTTGCCGTTGTGTTTCAGACCTGGATGTTCAGTCTTTCTGCAACAGCCTTGAGAAAACAAAGCGAATGGGGAATGAAACGCCTTCGTTTCTCTTCTGACACAAATGCTGACGGACCTTCGATGGGCTTTGGTCTACACCAGCACAAGTCCAACTACTCCCAGACGTAACGCTCGGACTGACATTATGCTATAAAAAGCCACCATATGTGCTTATTTGCTCTTCGATCCAGTGACCTTTCCTTATAAACATGATTTTAACTAGACAAGAGCAATAATTCTTCCTTCCTTTTTTGTTTTGTTGCCATGTATGAGTCAGGCTGGGTGAAAGCCGAGCCAGCTGCAGCTAACTCGTGGCTCTGACTCCGCACAGTTTGTGCCGTGACTCAGTTCTGTGAATTGGCAATGATGATGATGTATTCTGTAAAGTTTTTTTGCCGGTTTTTTTGATTCATTCTAACATTGACATTTAGTCATACAGACCTACACCCCTCCCTCTCTTCCCCCAACCTCCGAAGCTTTCTGAGAGTAGCTTTTCTTTCCTCTCCTAGATGCCGCTCTCTCATATCAGAGATAAGACTTCAGCACCCCTCCGTTGTGTTCATATCCATCTATCTCTCGCTTTCCTTATTTCTCAGTCACTCAGTTGCTCCTGCTCTTTCTCCTTCACTCTCGCTCCCTCTCTCCCTCCCTCTCTCTCTCTCTCTGTCTCTCTCTCTCTAACTAGCAGATGCTATCTGTACACTCCCACATAGGCAGCCACAATAGGCCTCACACAAAGGCTGAGATGATATGGAGAGAATATAGGGGGTTTGAATGGGCATGGAGCGATGTGATGGCAAGGGATGAATAAAGCAAGTACTCTGGCTGGTGACTTATATATCATAATTGTTTTTGTTGCCGGCGTTCAGTGGCGGTTGTAGTGACATGCATGTGTGTGTTTGATAAGCTAGATTTGACTTCCGTGTCTGAGAAGTGAGAGTGACACGCTACTGTGTCGCTACTCGCATGTTTAGTCTCCCAAATAAAACCTGCATTCAGGCACTTTGATGGAGAGAGAAAAAAGAGAGAAGGAGAGAAAAAGAAATGCGGAGAGAAGCCCACATTTAGGAAGTGAGGGAGGAAACGGGAGGGATGTTTGAGGATGGATAGCTTGTAGGCCTTCTCCATACACATGTGGCTGGCTTGGCTTGACTCGGCTTGACTGGGTTTGACTCTGTGCATCAGCCCAGCGCAGCTGGGATTCGCGTCGCCATTACAACAGGGCTGCCCGCTCGGAGGTGTGTCTTTAACTGATGAAGCGCTTGTCTTGAGTCGAAGAGCAGCGCCCTCTTCAGAGCTGTTTACTGTTGCCCTGTGCAACAGTTGTTGGTAGCCAGCTACCTATCGTCGTGGATTTTCAGGCTGTTGTTATCATTTTTCTTGGCATCTGCCGCTTATCGCTTGAAAAGCGGAGACGGGGGTGATGAAATGGCTCTAGAAGAGGCGACCGCTTGATGGAGCCCATCTGAAGATGCCGCAACCTGCTTGGCGGCGGGTCTGCACGCTTTGGCCTGACTCGGGAGGTGGTCCGTCTCGGGTGCGACTCGGCTTGTTTAAACAGGTGATGGAGATGCGAGTCAACGCGGCATGGCTTGACTCGGCGCGGCCAAAAGTACCAATGGGAAAACCCTATTAAGAGTCCTTCCGATCAGGAAGGAGGTTGGAGGCCATCAGCCTTGACGATGTTAGGTGGAAATTGCTCAATAATTGTATCACTGTGGCATTTCAGCTGTGCCCCCCATGCCAAATAGGCTTTTGTGTGTGTGTGTGTGTGTGTGTGTGTGTGTGTGTGTGTGTGTGTGTGAGAGAGAGAGAGAGAGAGAGAGAGAGAGAGAGAGAGAGAGAGAGAGAGAGAGAGAGAGAGAGAGAGAGAGAGAGAGAGGAGAGAGAGAGAGAGAGAGAGAGAGAGAGAGAGAGAGAGAGAGAGAGAGAGAGAGAGAGAGAGAGAGAGAGAGAGAGAGAGAGAGAGAGGATATTAAGTCCTGAAAGCCTGTGTTCCTCACTAGCCAGTACCGTTTCTATAATGATGTGATGCTGGATCTCATTGCAGTGCGTCTGGGTTGACAGAGGTGGAGAGCTGAATTTAGAAATAGAAGTGATTGTATTGTAACGAAAAACCTGATTTACATTCCTCCCAGTGATCCAACACCAGTGTATGAATGTGTGTGTGTGTGTGAATGTGAGGCATGCACTGTAAAGCGCTTTGAGTGGACGGTAGACTAGAAAAGCGCTATATAAATGCAGTCCATTTACCATTTATGTTCAAATGAGTACACTAGGGAGACTCTTTTTTTAGAGTCCACTAACAACTAATATACGTCATTTACTTTTTCTCATCTTTATAGGCTTTTAACTCTCCATTCATATCTGGATTTTTTTTCTAAACTGTTGTGTTTCACTGTCAATGGCAGAACTTCATCTTAGTGAATCTGCGTGTGTGATGAGAGAGTGAGAACATCCGCTGACAATTCAACTACTATTTTCCTTCATGGCCAGCAAGGTTAAAATGTCCCATCACTCCACTCGCCTTCTCCAGCCGCCACCCATCATCTTCTATGTATAGGAGAGCCAGGACAAATGAAGACCCTCCACCACCCCCAAACCCCACCCTACCCACTCCCATGGTTCTAATCAATTAACCCAAACGCTAATCCTGCTAGTAATGACTGATGACCACGGGGCCATTGTCTGGCTCCGGGTTAGATGAATGGCTCGGTGATTAGTGACTCGGGTAGCCATTAGCACCTCTGCACACCTTAAAAAGACCTCCAGGGGGAAGAGAGGGAGGGCAGGTCATTGTCTACAGTAATTGTGTTCAGTAGATTAATAGTCACAAGGTTAAATAAGAGTTTTAAGTAAGGTCTTGATGGGTTGGTTTGGGTTAAGTGCTGTAGATGGCAGATTGTTCATGTTTTGACCGAGATGAGGTGGAGTTAACAGATTGTAAGTAATTTTTCATCCCGCTAATGTGAGAGCCGAGCGTTTGGATTTAAATTAGATGGAGAATGACCTCGGTGACTTTAGCAGATAGTGGCATGAATTTTAGTCTGAACTAACTTATCCTCTCTCTGCCCTTCCTGGGTGTTGTCGCTGTACAGCTATATCCAGAGACCGGGCCCCGACAGGGAGGGACCATGCTGACCATCACAGGGGAGAACCTGGGCCTGCAGTTCAAAGATATCCAGAACGGGGTGCGCATCGGCAAGGTGGCCTGCAACCCTCAGGAGGACCAGTACATCAGCGCTGAGCAGTACGTACAGATCGTCCCCGTCTCTCCTTTCCCCTCAGTGTCCATCTCTTTGTTTTTGTCTCCGTCTCTCTCTTTCTTCGCCTAACATCCCACCAGTTTTCAATCCAATATCTCTTCCTGTCCCTAAACTCCTCTCTCGCTCTCCCCCGCTCCATCTAATATCAGTGACACGGAGTACTAAACACATCACAGTGACTCACTCACGGACCTATATGTTGCGGCGGAACCTCAAAAGGTTAAACGCTGCTCTCTCCCGTAAAGTGATTCCCAATTTCCCCGCGAGCAGGTAAACGGTGCGTTTCTTCTCCGTCCCTCATTTCTCATGAAAAGGGAAGTTCATTCAAATCAAAATACTGGGACGCCAGCAGTTGTGTGCTTACATGAGCGAGCTTACACCGATGGAGCCACTGTAAAATCTTATCCCGCTTTATTTAAACCGCTTCATGAGTAATACAGTGCAATAGGCTCCACTTTTCTTCATTTTCTCTTCACTACAAGCGGGGGGGGGAAAAATCATGCGCACACATACTCATAAAAAATAGGTTACAGTTGTCACAGCTGGAGACATCCTTAATATTCTCTTTCCAACTATGTAACTGTCACTTGTAAACAAAAGCTCCGTTTGGATTTCTCTGCAGTCTAATCCCAAAAGGGTTAGTACCCCCCCCCCCCCCGAAAGAAAAAGAAGGGAACGTGAGAAATGTGATTTGACGGCTTGACGGTTAGGACAATGGGACGCCACATAGCTCTTATCAGCGACGGCAGTTGTCCCCAAAATAGGCGTTGAAATATGAAGGTGATTTATCAGCCTTGTTTTTGTAGTGGTAGTCAGACGGAGCGTATTGCATTTGCTGTTGCCTTAGTTTAACAGAAGGCATCACCGTACAGTGCCATTTCATTTTTTATTTTTTAACGGTTAATTTTGTTAACACCAATTTTGTTTTGCGGGCGGCACGGTGGCACAGTGGTTAGCGTGGTCGCCTCACAGCAAGAAGGTCCTGGGTTCGAGCCCCGGGGGTAGTCCAACCTTAGGGGGGCCTCCCGGGTCGTCCTCTGTGTGGAGTTTGCATGTTCTCCCCGTGACTGCGTGGGTTTCCTCCGGGTGCTCCGGTTTCCTCCCACAGTCCAAAGACATGTAGGTCAGGTGAATCGGCCGTACTAAATTGTCCCTAGGTGTGGATGTGTGTGTGTCGGCCCCGTGATGGTCTGGCGGCCTGTCCAGGGTGTCTCCCCGCCTACTGCCGAATGACCGCTGGGATAGGCTCCAGCATCCCCGTGACCCTGAGAGCAGGATAAGCAGTTTGGATAATGGATGGATGGTTAATTTTGTCCCGATGATAAGATTCAAAACTGCAAAGGCTTCAACGTGTACCCCAGTCAACTCCGTAACACTGTTGGTGGCCTGTTGCCATGGTAACCGGGGGAGAAGGAGGGCGCTGCCATCGAGGCTGTCATCCTAATTAAAAGTGATGTCAGCCATGCAGCGGCATTACTGCGCTGATGGCTCTTGTCATCCGCACAACCCTGTCAGAGCTGTAACACTAGAGGCGGGATGAGGTTACAGGAGTAACAGCACGAGGTCAAAAGTTAACTGCTTGCGAGAGTGGTAGGAAGGAGGTGTGCTGGCCTGAAAGCACGAACATAATGGAGACGCCTTGCCCCAGCTCATTCCCCTTCTCGGTGTGCCTCATGCAGCTGGCATTGGTTCACACAGAGTAAGGGGGGCCAAGACAGCTTTTCCCTTCATTAACCCTCAAAAAACATAAGAAATCATATTTTCCTATTATTTCAGTATTTGCTTTGGACTGCAGGGTCACACATTCTATGGAGATAGATTGGGTAGCAACAAATTGTGACAAAGCCGGTCCTCTTGCAACCGGAAGGCCTTTCCTTCACCTTGACCAAAAAAAAAAAGAAAGGTACAAGTGACATTATTGGATTTGCTTGCATCGTAAGAGAAATACCGGTTGCCAATATTGAAATTAACAGTGGCTCCTTTTTATTCCTTAAGTAGGAGCAGTTCTTGTATAACGATGTACTGGAATTTACTTTCTTGTTATATTTTTACCTACGTATTATTACACCACAGTTATGTAACAAAGGAAGCTGTAATTAAGAGGTTCCACCATCCTTTCAAATCTGCTATGAAAAAACGTGGTGGACACAGACAGTGTCTCAGCATGCGCGCCAGCGCTACATAGCCACCTATTGTCCCCGCAGCAGTAACGCATGTAAGGCTGTGATTCTGTTGGGGGGGGGGGGTCTTTTCAGAATGCCATTCATGGCCCCTAACCCCACCGCAAAACACACACAGACAAACACAAACACACTCAGACACACCGCATCAAAATGCAGACGCCATTGTCTTGGCAACAGAGCAGTTGCCGTCGCCACCTGCAGAGAGGATGAAAGCAGAAGAGTTGATAACGGATCTCTTCTTGGTAGGATGGGGGTAGGATATCACTTTTTTTTTCCAGTTAATCGGTCACGCTCACTTAAACGCAACCTTGTTTCACTCCCTTTTCCTTTCTGGCTGTCTCATTCTCTCTCTCTCACTCTTTTTCTCGCTCTCATTTGTTCTCTCTGGCTAATTAACAGTCAGGTGAGTCTGTAGCAGGGGAACATGAAGTGTGTGTGTGTTCTTCCCTCGGGCTTAGCTGCCACCTCAGCCGCTCTCCCTCAATCATTTCTGCCGTGGATTTTCATTTGGCCTGCCAGAACCCCGGGCCAAGTGCAGGGCTTATAGTTCTACAATACCCACTAATATTGAGAGACACACACACACACACACACCTCCCACTTTTTGCAGCCCAGTGGCAGTTATAAAAAGGAGATTTTTCTCCAATGATGCATTCAGCCTGAATTCGGCTGTTTTTTTTTTCTTTTATGAATAAAGCAACAAGGACAATCTATACGAACGTAACATCCTTGACAGCAAAGGAAGAAATATCCGCGGTGTAAACATTAGTAGTGGTGCTTCTCATCCCTTCTTTTTCCCTGAGCCTTTTTCAGCCAAGTTCTATTTATCTGACTGTCATCGATATTTGACCGTTGAACTGAACATAGCCGAAACCTATACAGCGATAGGAAAGTCCCTGAATACTTTTGAATTGAATACCGCTCAACAATAAATCCCTCCACCCTGCTGTTTCTCTCTGTCTTCTATTCTGTCTCGCTTCGCCTCTTTCCTCTTGCACTGCCTCTTTCAGGATTGTGTGTCGGCTGAATGATGCAACGGGTTACAGGGTGCAGGAGGCTCAGGTGGAGGTGTGTGTGAGGGACTGCATACACCCTGACTACAAAGCTATATCAACCAAGGCCTTCACCTTTGTGGTAAGCTGGTGTGTGTGTGTGTGTGTGTGTGTGTGTGTGTGTGTGTGTGTGTGTGTGTGTGTGTGTGTGTGTGTGTGTGTGTGTGTGTGTGTGTGTGTGAGTACGAGCATGTGTGTGTTTGTGTCCATGCGTTTGAAGGTGCATTGGCTCGTGTGAGTGTCACAGTTTCTTCCAAGATACAGGTGAGGTTAAGCTCTTTTATTTTCTCTGATAATGCATTTGACAACTGTAATGAAACCAGTGCAACCATGCATGACCCCGTCCTCCGTCTGCGTGTTTCTCCTCAGTCTCCGTACTTCACCCGTGTCCATCCATCCAACGGGCCGCTGTCAGGAGGCACTACGATCACCATCGAAGGCAGTCACCTCAATGCGGGCAGCGCCGTAGCAGTAAAGATAGGGCTACACTCCTGCCGATTTGAGAGGTGAGCCTCACGCCTGGTCTGGCACGACAGCATTCCCTACCCTAAATGCAATAACTGTCACCCAACCCCGAGCCCCACCCCGCAACCACATTGGTGCCGTAATCGACAGTTGAACCCCTTCAGGTTAGGAGCCTTGGAAACCTTTCTTCAAGTGGAGCGATAGCTTTAAATGTCATTGCCCCCAGACTGTAAGTTAAGCCTAACCATACCCTGCAAACGCAGACAACACTACACTTGTTTTGTTTTTTTTTCCAAGGTCCCACCTTGGGTTCAAAATGTTATAAAGAGAGAATTTGTGGATATAAATGCTTTGAAATCGTATGCTATCTGCCTCTGTTATAAAAAAAAAGACATCTTTTGGGACGGGGAGAAAAACTTAAAGTCTTTTTTTCTCAGCTTCACTACTCATCGATATTCCACCCATTAGTCTCAAAGCTTCAGTTTGTGCTCAACCAACCTGCCTGCTGATTGTTCATTAGCGATCTTGAGTTCATTTAACCCAATGCTTTGCCATATGCTAGTCATACTGTTTCCTCTCACTACTCTCAGACTCGCAGACTAAGCTGTATAGAGTATATATGTAGACACTTGGATGCATGGCCAGTGTAAATTACCCATTAAGCATTTTGCTGATGGTTTTATCTAGACAGACTTACAGGGAGAGCAGTAGAATGAGCTTCGTGTTTTACTTGATTCACATTATAAGCAGTTAATAGCATTGAGTGCAAGGAACAGACCTACATTACACTATAAAGACATGCCAGAAAAAAAAGGCTTCATTATTTTCTCAATTTATTGTTTAAGTTGTTTATTTATTCATTTCTTTTTTTTTTGCGGGTTGCTGCTTGTCAACAAGCGGCAGGTTAAACTAATGAGGCCAGACCTATCAAGCTCTTTTTTTATATCATATCAAAAGAGCGATTTAAAGGCCAATTTAAAGTTCTATGGCACATCCCCAGAAAGGTGAGCATAATGGTCTTGGCCTTCCATTCACTGGGTAGCAATAACCTTTATGGCCAAAGTAATGAGCTAGCTGAGTCCATCTCTTTAATGTGTTTTTGTATTCAGTGGGGCTTCTTCTTTAATCAAAACCTATTTACCCCGAGTTACTCATCCTCTTATCTCCCCATGCAACCCCCTTTCTTTCTCTCTTCCCCTTCAACCGTTCTTCACCAACCTTGTCAAAATACCAACGCAGCACCACAGGCTCCCTCAACAGCGATGGTGTTGTGAAAACTGTTGCCATGGAAATCAGGCACTGGTGAAATGTGGATAACCTTTTTTTTTTTTCATTTTTCTCACTCGTCTTTCCTCATGTACTCCTCTCTTCAGCCAGCAGGGATATGCCCAGCCAACATCACTCGTGGCCCTCATATACATGGCCCCACATCGTTTTTGTTGTTATCGATATTGCCGTGGATTCCACTATGACAACCAATAACAGGGGTGGGGTGTTGTGAGGGGGTGGAGGGAGGACTGCGAGTCTGATTGTCCTGCTCTTCCAGTCTCGAGTATTTTTTTATTTTATTTTTGGCTGCATCTCCTGCCACTGTGCTCTTCCAATTTATGTAGACCCATGCGTGCATTTTTTCCTACTCCGTGTTAATATACTGCTTATGCATGTGCATGCGTAGCTCGCAGACCGTCACTTGTAACCTACCTTGTGCACAATGGCAACAGATGCCCAGCAGATATATTCCACAGAAGGTCATTCTGTGCAATATACCTCTCTCATTCTGCAGACGCGCTCCCTTTTCCGACAGCGGAGTGTGAGATGCTACAGTCACCTGCAAGGTTTCCCACCATGCAAGCAGGCTGCCTATCTGCTGAGGAGGGGTTAAGGCGCACAGAGAGACGACCATCCTGATCTGCCCTTTCAGATATGTCAGACGGAAAAATAAAGAGAAGGGATAGGCGGAGGGATAGGCGGAGGGCGCAGCGGAACGAGAGCAGGGCTTTGAAGTGTAGCACTATATGGTATAGGGTGATGAAACCATAGCCGGCCAGACTGAAAGATGCTGGCCTTGAGGATGGCTGACTGTGTGGCGTGTGTGCGCGCAGATGTGCGTGCATATTGTGTGCATGTGGCCACATTTTAATCGTATCCAATAAATATTTCATGTGTTATTTAAATACTGATGGACGACTTTTTGTCAAGTTTGTGGCTGCACATACACACTTGTGTTTTGTCCATGTGTCAGTCTGAGAGTCAACTTCTAAATCCTTCCAAATCCTCTTCTACTTCTAAAGCCTCAAGCCATTTTGAGAATTCTTTGGAACAGTCTAATTTAAGTACGAGACACTCCCATCGAGCTATTTAAAATATTCCTCCCCTCATTTCTCCTCCCTCTCCTCCTCTCCCCTCCTTTCTTAGGCGGGGCAGCAAAGAGATAGTGTGCGTGACTCCGGCAGGCCAGGCCCCGGGTACCACCCCTGTCATGGTGGACATCAACGCCGCTGAGCTGAGGAACCCAGAGGTCAAATTCAATTACACCGATGATCCCACCATCCTCAAGATCGAGCCAGACTGGAGCATTGCCAGGTGAGGTGACACGCAGAGCTTTTACCCAACAACTAGATGAATATCCTGGGTGTCACCTGAGGGTCAACCTTGGATATGGAGCAAGATAGCCGCTCCTTGGTACTTTGTATCATGGAGATTCCCAGTGCTGCACATAAGCGTCCATTGTAGTGCAGTAATCTAGGAAATCTCACTAATTACTTGATTAATTGGCCAATTTTTTTCTTATTGCATTTTAATTCTCGTAGGTGTCTACTTTACTCACTTCAGATCAAACGCTTGAAAGTTGGTAAGACTGAGGGTAATACGGCGCTGTGCTTTGCCCATCGGCGAGCCATACGGTGTGACCAGTGCCATCAGCCTTCATTGTGAAATGCCTCTTCGTGTCATGAGGGGCCTTTACATTATGTATACCATAGATCAGCACAGTGTTTTATGCATTGCTGATGTGAAGTGTTTGATCTAGAATTCTGCTTGATATTCTTCTATAGAACAGATCCATTAAAAGGCGAGTTTACCCATTATTTATTAATCAGGTGCGGTGGTTGCGCCATACATTGATGTCTTTCTCTGAGAGCCCGGCCAGCAAATGAGAAATATAAACTCAAGGTAGGATGATAAATGTATTATTCAGATGGCGTAGTCCCGGGCTTAGTCTCCGAGCAAAGCTAAGTAAACACTCCTCTCCATTTTCAGCCTTGTCTTGTATTCAAAAGCACATTCTTTATTTTGTTTATATTTATGCTTCAGAAGTAAATCTTTTAGGGTAGGAACAGCAGGAAAGGAGGCTCCTGAAGCATCGCGGTGCTGCTTGATGAGCTGTGCTGGAGATGCATCTGTAAATATTACTTATTGAAATCACACTACATAGCCACGAGACGATTCCTCTTCCCGAAACACAAGCTGTGGTGTGTGTGTGTGTGTGTGTGTGTGTGTGTGTGTGTGTGTGTGTTTTGTTTCTTTTGGAGGGGGGGGGGTCTAAATGCTAATGGGCTCACTAGCATGACCTAGAAACTCTAGTTTACTCCTCAACTCAAGAAATGAAACCAGCACACATATGCATACAAGCAAACAAACACACACACACACATATATATATATAGAAAGACATACTTGCTATTAACTGTCTCATTTGCTCTCATAGTATTGTTCCAGTAATTACTCATCCATTGTTTATATTTTGGGCTCTTCGTTGTACTTTAGTCGTTCTCTTCCCCTCATTGCCTTTGGAAACTTTACCACATGCTTATCCACATTGTGTTTACAGAGCGTGTGATTGACTAGAGTTACACCAAGTAATAGAGACCTTTTCATTTCCCTTCAAATTCCCTCATAGGGCGAGACGTTGTCCATACTCTTACATAGATATTTAAATACGTGTTGAAAAAAGCAATGGACTCGCAGTTGAATCTCGTAGGACCACACAAAACAGATTTAGCTGCCAGACAAAATGTTTGCAAGGGAGCAGAACGATCCGCAATGCCGACATCATGGGGCGCCGAGGTGAAACCCTGTGGGGACATGGGAAGTCCCTCTTCATGTGACACAGGTGTGAGCAGACAAGAAGTCTCATTTGGAAAAGGATGAGTGAAAGGTGGAGGGGAGGAGGGGCGGAACAGGAGAAATGTGTTAGTCCCGGCCCCAGGAGAAATGACCTTGCTGCTTGCCTGATGTTTGGCGTTTCACTCAGCTTTCCTAGAGGAAGTGCACGGTTCTCCGGGCCAGTTGTTCCTGTATTTACCAGGCTGTTCTGTTGCTGTGTCCCTTCAGTCATTCTCTGCACATTTCAAACAGCACTGTGCCACAACAGCACAAAACACAAACTTGACATGACTGAGACTTGCTCCCCTCTCAACCATCAGTGTTTAGGTAGAAACGGTCACATCGGCTAACAACACAGCAGCTTGGTACCATGGAATATGCATGACATTATGTCCCATAATATCAATATATAAGTGGACACAAAACACCATGGAAAGGAATGATTAATACCTTCTCTGAGATATGCCTTCATAAACAGCTAAACATTGATACAACAAGGGGTAACGTAGCGGTCTGTTCCGTTGCCTACCAACACGGGGCTCGCCGGTTCAAATCCCCGTGTTACCTCCGGCTTGGTCGGGCGTCCTTACAGACACAATTGTCTGTGTCTGCAGGTGGGAACCCGGATGTGGGTATGTGTCCTGGTCACTGCACTAGCGCCTTCTCTGGTCAGTCCAGGCGCCTGTTCAGGGGGGAGAGGGAACAGCGTGATCCTCCCACGCGTTACTCCCCCTGGCGAAACTCCTCACTGTCAGGTGAAAGGGAGCGGCTGGCGACTCCACATGTATCGGAGGAGGCATTTGGTAGTCTGCAGCCCTCCCCGGATCGGTAGAGGGGGTGGAGCAGTGACTGGGATGGCTCGGAAGAGTGAGGTAATTGGCCAGGTACAATCGGGAGAAAAGGGGGGGGAAGGGGGAAACCCCCCCCCCCCAAAAACATTGATACAATCAAGTTTCATTGAGCTGCATGTCTGTGCAGAACATGCTTGCATATGTATACCTTGCTCATATTTTTCATATTGAGGTCAGTGAAAGTGTTCTTCGATATCATTTTTGGAGATTTTTGATGGTCTTCTTGCCAGTCCGTCTCTGCTTGCTGTAACATCTTTTCCTCAACACCCTTCAAGGTCCCCAACTTCTCTCCCAAATCTCCACATTTCAGTCCACTGTCTTTCGCTCTCCTCCAGCCCCCGAGTCCCCACTTACCATGAGGCCTTCTTCTCTCCTTCAAAGGCCAAATACTAACCCCAACCCCGAAGACACCACCTCCATCTGGCCCACCCAAAATGCAGCCAGCTCTCTGAACTGAGAAGTTGTGTCTCAGCTGCTCTGAGAAACAGACAGCGTGTAACTGCACCATTTCCCCATGGACTGGTCCTTTACTTGATGCTGCCTAGCTTCTTAGAGAAAGTACATTAAGACCAGCAAGACAGCACCCAACTGCTTACCCCCCCTTTTTTTCTCCCCAACTGTACCTGTCCAATTACCTCAGTCTTCCAAGCCATCCCAGTCACTGCTCCACCCCCTCTGCCGATCTGGGGAGGGCTGCAGACTACCACGTCTCTCCTCCCAATACATGTGGAGTCACCAGCCGCTTCTTTTCACCTGACAGTGAGGAGTTTCGCCAGGGGGACGTAGTGCGTGGGAGGTTCACGCTATTCCCCCCAGTTCGCTCTCCCCCCTGAACAAGCGTCCCGACCGACCAGAGGAGGCGCTAGTGCGGCGACCAGGACACATACCCACATCCGGCTTCCCACCCGCAAGACACGGCCAGTTGTGTCTGTAGGGTAGCCCAACCAAGTCGGAGGGATTCGAACTGGTGAGCCCCATGTTGGTAGGCAACAGAATAGACCGCTATGCTACCCGGACACCCCTGCTTACTTTTTCACTTGACATGTCTGATATTGGTTACCTTTATTTAGTAGATTCTAAGGTTTCAGTACGTGTTGACAAGGTTGCAGCATACCCGCAACGAGGTTTGATCTTAGTGTCTAATGAACTTGAAGTAACAAATGACGTTAGGTAGCCATAAATATTCTCTGATATCACTGTTACCCATCATTATAATGCTGAATTAGCTAATGATGTGTAGCCAGAGCGCTGGGCTTCCAGCCTTCACTCTAAACACTTAATCTTTTTACACCGTATGTGTAATTACCTCGTTACCATGGGGATACCTCACATCAGATAGAATTCAGCCATTAATGCATATGGAGGCTGTTAACAAGCTGATATGAAGAAATGGGGAATGTCTCCAACGATACCGGTGTCTCTCGTGTTCAATGTCAGAGAGACCCGTCACCCGAGTATGGCAAAGGTGAACACATTGCACAACGGCATGTCAGATCATTTGTCACTGTCCAATCACTGAGTATCTCTTATGCCCCAGTGTATCTCGGCACACCTTGAGTAATCCCTGGGAATATCCCCACTGGTTTCTAAAGACATGATATATAGAGACCTATGGATCTAATATACCTGCCATACATGCCCTATACCTGGATGTTTGGTGCTTTTCCTCCTTACACCAACCCATGTAGTGTTTCAAAACTAGCTTCTAACATTCATGAAAGAGCTTTGATATTACGATCATTACCCAAAAATGGGCAGCAATGAATAAACAAACAGAAGGCTGCAGCTGCAGCAGGCATTAACATTAAATCGGCAACTGAATGGCTCTCCTGGCTCCCACTGAGAACAAATATATTAACATTTGCCGATAAGCTTACTGACTAGTTTATGCACTTGTGTGCTTATAAGATACAGCACCAGAATAATAGCCATGAACATGTGACTGAAAAAGGACAAAGCCACAAAGGGGTGTTAATAATTGGCGTTTCCACTTTTGGGAGCTTTGGAAGGCCCTGGCGGCTCAAATCTAGGGCACTTATGGTACCCTTTGTTTCTTTTTTCCCCAAAATTTTGTACTTTTGGGGACTTCATGTAGGGATTTACATTGATGATATCAATGTTTATACGGATTTCCTGTTGTCTTTTTTTCTTTTCTTTCTTTTTTTTTTGTAGTGGAGGGACCCTGTTGACCATTACCGGAACCAATCTGGCAACCATCAAGGAGCCCAGAATGAGAGCCAAGTATGGAGCAGCCAAGTCAGTCAATGTAAGAGCTTGAACTCATGCACCCACACACACACACCCTACTATATTGACAACAAAAATGAAATGAAAACAGACTTGGCAAGTGAGAGATGGAGGACAGATAGACAGTCAGTTACATGCGAGTTAAAAATTTGATTAAGGCAATAATTTGATTTGTGCAACTGCCATGTAAACCCCTTTATCAAACTATTTTAATCAAATTAAGTTCTAAATAAATGCAAGTGTAATATGTCTAACAGGGCTAGATTTTCTTTTTGTCAATCATTTGATTTACTGTGCTTTGCATACACGTTAATCAGAGTTCGTTCTGAGAATTGGTTGTGTGCGTGTGCACCAAGTCCCATTGCCGGCCTTTGACCTGGAAATAGTAGACATAGGACAACATGGCGAACGGCGGGAAACAATGACTAAGCAAAGGAAACCATGCGCTCAGAACTGTGATGGAAACATTTATGGACCAAGGTTTCAGCAGACTTAACTGCGTTCTTCGGGATCTTCTTCAGGATAAAATACTAGCTGTTCAGCTTCCTTTTCTTTATCTTTGGATACTGATCCTGTCAGCCGGCACCTCAGCCGTACAGGTGTGTGTTGTCTCCTCTTTCCCAGCAGCAGTACACAGCCAGGTTCTGCCGTGAGACTGAAACAGAGTTCATACTCAGTAAACAAGGAGCTTTGTATCCTAAAGTTTTGGGCGGCTGAAAATTTTTTTTTAGATATTTTCTGAAAAGTCTCAACCACAATGTTTGAAGCATGCACACACCGTAACTTCCGTCCCATAATTCAGCTATCCACCGAGTCTTGTGAACTCTGGTTATTGAAGAGATTGCATTATGCGAAGATGTAGACACCTTAATTACATGATCATCTTAATTAGGTTATTGGCTGCATATAAACGTAATCAGTCTCTCTCTCTCTCTCTCTCTCTCTCTCTCTCTCTCTCTCTCTCTCCGTCTCTCTGTCTCTCTCGCCCTCCCTGGGAAAAGACATTCAGTCAAAACCTCATACTCTGGGGATTCTCTCTCTCTCTCTCTCTCTCTCTCTCTCTCTCTCTCTCTCTCTCTCTCTCTCTCTCTCTCTCTCTCTCTCTCTCTCTCTCTCTCTCTCTCTCTCTCTCTCTCTCTCTCTCTCTCTCTCTCTCTCTCTCTCTCTCTCTCTCTCTCTCTCTCACACACACACACACACCTGACCCATCAGTCACCCAGCCAAGAGCCTATTTTCAGTGTGTGTTTTTGATGTTGAATTTCCTTTTAGCAGTTTAACCTTTGAAATGTCAACCAGCAATAAAACTGCTGTGGCAAATCCCCTCCTCCTCACCTAGCACCACGGGGCTTGGCTAACCTTTCTTACAATACCCCCTCAACCCCTCCCCCCGTTACCTGGAGAACAAAAAAGAAACATCCCCTTTTCCTTGGTCCCCCCTTCATGGTTAAATACATGTTTTCACGGGCCCGCTGTATGAACCCCCTTTTTCAAAACTTGTCATCCATGTGATTTTACAGCTATTGTTTAGGATGATATCTACAGTGATTCCAGCGCTGATGGTTTGAAGCCTGCTTTTCCTCCAGTCTTTCATAGAGAGGCTTCATTTCCAGCCGCGCACCACAATCATGGCACACCTTACTTACTCTGTTTTAGGCATTATAGACAGTAGTGACCACTTGGCTTACAGGATCTCCTGCATAGGAATAACATTTTTCCACACTTAATAAGTCATAACAGATGATAGTCATGACTTAGCAATAACTCTGGCAGGAAGGTTGACAGAGAATTAAAAAAAATAACATTGACGGATAAGGTAAAGATGGTAAATGCGTGACTTGGTTTTCTTTTCCTACGTTCTCAGCTTCATTTCTTCCCTATTTCATATACATATATGTCTTCTCAGTCTCACCCATCCTCCCTCGGTCTTCATATCTCACTTGTCTTGCTCTCTCTCCTCCTCCTGTAGAACTGCACGGTGGTCAACAACACGGTGATGGTGTGTCTGGCACCCTCTGTGGCCAACTCAGAAAAGGCCTTCTCAGAGGCGGGAAGTGGCCCTGATGAGATCGGCTTTGTGATGGATGATGTGCGCTCTGTGCTGGTTGTCAACGAGACCTTCAGCTACTACCCCGACCCTGTGTTTGAGCAACTGAGCCCCACAGGCATGCTGGAACTGAAACCAAGCTCACCTCTCATACTGAAGGTAGGGACCACCGTGGCACATGTAACTGTAGGTTGGAAATGACAGTGAAACACATTAAGAAGGTTGGATCAGTTCATCTGGATGAACTGATCCAACCTTCTTTGATTTTCTTACCTGGATTATCATTGAAATTATATGAATTATCGTCATCATTGAAACGCTGTTGGGCATCATTTTGAATTTTACAGAGTGGGGGCAGCATGGCTCAGGAGGCAGAGTGGGTCGTCCAGTAATCAGAAGGTTCCTGGTTAAATCCCCAGCTTCTCCAGAGAGCATGTCAAAGTGTCCTTGAGCAAGACACTGAACCCCCAACTGCTCCTGATGAGCAAGTTGGCACCTTGCAATGGCAGGCTCTGCCGTCAGTGTATTGAGGCATACATTGTAAAGTGTTCTGAGTGGTCGGTAGACTAGAAAAGCGCAGAACTGTACTTAAGGGAGTTGTCCCTTATCCGATGCGAGGGTCTAAGGTCAGGATATTGTGTTGCTGTAAAGCCCCTTGAGGCAAATTTGTAGTTTATGATATTGGGCTATACAAATAAAATTGACTTGTAATTAAGACACTAGCATGTCGATTTACTAAATCCGAGCTGGAGTAGATCTAATGCGGAAGAGATCGCTAGAGACCAACCTGCAGTCTTGACAAGAAGGTGTAGAGACCAACCTGCAGTCTTGACAAGAAGGTGTAGAGACCAGCCTGCAGTCTTGACAAGAAGGTGTTAGCTGTGCTTAGTCCTGCATGTTATCACTACGTTGGAACGCCCATAGAGTATCTGTAGCAGATCGCAGCCCATTTTTAATGAAGAATAGTGTCATAAAACAAACAAATCTAACAAATAGTCATTTAAAAGAATGCTGCTCTGACCTCCCAGTTAGCGTACAACCAGATGAAAGGACACTGAGAGGCATTTGAAATGACTTGCTCTAAACATTCCTTCACAGGCCGTTGTTTGTGGCCCTCTTTCTTCTCACTTTTAGGGCTTTACTTTCAGCCCAGCCTGCTTTCAGCTTTGACTTATCCTCGAAAGGCATTATGTCTTTTCCTCCTATCTCCAATGGAGTTTGGAGTCCTTAGAACACCAAGGAGATTCCAAAACGCCCCCTATTAAAAGTCAAAAAGGGAAAGTGATGTTTCTAAAAAGAGACGTGTGCGCCACCCGTTCAGATCCTGTTAGATAAGTCGGTCGAAAAGAGTTCACAGCCCAGTGTTTACTTGAAGCCATGGGACTACTTTTCCTACACTTTTGAATCCGAAATGCATAAAAGAAAAAACCCGTTGGCGCCCCCACGCACCCTTATATGATTTCACCTCTCCCCCTTGAACTTCAAAGCCTTTGAGGAGCAAAAGAGAAAATCATCACGCAATTTCATGGAAAAATCGAGCCTTTTCCCTCTCGGCCAATCAGGACGGAGCGTCGGAATGAAGAATCGTGCCTCTTTTCTCCTGTAACTTTAAATAAAGATTCCATAATGAAAAAGCTTTGATTGCCCTGCTGTGCTGGGGGTAAAGAGCTTCAAAAATAAGTAGCACAGCAGCGGCATCCTATTAAATAATTGCAGAGAAATTAGACATGCATCAAGATTTTCTACGCAATTAATTCCTCTCCCCCTCAAAGCCTGGTGGGTGAGGAGCGGTGTGAGCGCAGGGTGAGGAAGAGGAGGAGGAGGAGGGGGTTGGTTTGTCTGTTTTTATTTACCACCCTAATTGGTTTGCCCCTCAGCCAATCAGCACACAAGCCAGGGAAAAGCCTCTTACCTGTATCAGGCACAAGCCAACCCCAACAAATGGCCCGGTCCCCTCTGGGCTTGGCTGTCTGGGTCTGGGTGATATATCAGTAACTTGATAAAAATTGATGTGACGGGAAACGGCACCGCTGTTTCTTTGGGTATTTTGCATACTCTTCTGATCATTTCAGTGCCACAGATTGGCAATGTGACACCTATCTCCAGCTATGGGGTTATTTACATATTTTGGAGCTGATTTCATCAGTATCTGCAAATTAGGTTTCTTCATTTTATGCAGAGGCACATGTTTACTGTGATCAGGATTGAACCGTGTGTGGGTGTGTGTGTGTGTTGCAGGGCCGTAATCTGATCCCAGCTGCCCAAGGTAACGCTAAACTGAACTACACAGTGCTGATAGGGGAGACTCCCTGTGTCCTCACCCTGTCTGAGAGCCAGCTGCTGTGTGAATGGCCCAACCTGACAGGAGAACACAAAGTCACCGTGAGTACTCTTACACAGGTTATGTAAATTACCTCAAGCCATTCACTGTTCGCTATATTGTAGTCTAATGTCTGTTTTCTCATCGTGTAATGTGCTTGCTGCCATCGTGTTTCATTACCATCTGAATCGAGTGTCTAAGGATAGAAGGTGTCATCCATTGCCATCGTCTGTATCCACCTGTTTTTCATTGTGTGAAGATAAAGCCTTCAACGACTGTAACTGTGATTTATGGCTATATAAATAAACCTGATTTGACTTCTCTTTGTGAAACTGCTTCATAAGATGGCTTGCAGTTCGGTTTTAACCAGGATCAGTGGTGTGATTTCTAGGTTTGACCAGCCCTGCAAGAAAATATTTGACCTCCTAAAATGTATTGAGTTGAATACCTGCTGTACATTTCTCTCTTTAAGTGTTCCACCCCTCCTAACGCCAGCATCTTGCTGTTATTCTCCCTGCCTCTCATCACATCTTCTATACCTCGAAGCTTCATCTTTGTCTGCCGCGCTTCCTCTGTGCTTTTCAGTCCATTTCCTCATGTCACTTCCCTCCTCTTTCTTTTGATTCACTCATCTCACTCTGTTCTTCCCGTCCATCAGAACCAAATCTCCTAAATCACACTTGAGTTCTTCTTACCATTCATACAGCTACCACACACACACACACAACATTGATTTCCAGGCGGCACAGTGGCCCAGTGGTTAGCACTGTTGCCTTGCAGCAAGAAGGTCCTGGGTTCAAACCCCAGACCATCCCAGGTCCTTTTCTGTGTGTGGAGTTTGCATGTTCTCCCCGTGTCTGTGTGGGTTTCCTCCCACCATCAAAAAGACATGCATGTTAGGGGCACAGACTCCTGTCTGTGTCCCTGAGCAAGGCAGTGGAGAGAAGAACCGGAGTTGGTCCCTGGGTGCTGCAGCCGCCCACTGCTCCTATACAATAGCATGGCTTAAATGCAGAGAACACATTCATTGTAAGAAAACAGTTTGTTGTAAGGTACAATGACGAAATTAAGTGACTTTAAAAAGTGGCTTTTGTCAGCCTTTACGTCTTAGCCAAGTCTGAATAAACTGCTCCTTATGGCCAGTGGGGAAGAGGGGTCCATGTCTATTTTTACCATCCCCCAGTTGGTACGTCTCATAGACCCAAACCAGTTGAAGAGAGAATGTGTGTCTGTGTGAGGGGGGGGGGCAGTATACATCCCTCTGCTTTTCTTATTTTTAGTTTAAGGAAGCTCAGACTGGTTTCTTGTGATATGGTTGAAAAGTGTGTGTGTGTGTGTGTGTGTGTGTGTGTGTGTGTGTGTGTGTGTGTGTGTGTGTGTGTGTGTGCGTGTGCGTGCTTGATACAGTGGTTCCAAAGACAGCCCCAGGGCACAGATGTTACAGTCTTCTGACCTAGATATGAACGGGGGCTGTTTTGGCACGCTTTAGCTCAGCTTGGCACAACTTGGTTAGCCAGCATAGATCAGACATGCAGTGCAGTTTTGGCCCCGTGAAGATTTGTCTCTTATTGTTTGTTTACTTCTCTTAACATAATGCTGGGTTTGAACTGTGTCGCCCGGTTGGGACTGGCTGTATTCTGTGAAACTATTTCTGTTACTGCCAGAGGCAAGTAAAAAAAAAAAATGGGGAAATTAAGTTGAAATTGAAATAAATTATTACAGGAAGAGTGCTGTATGACTTTAAAGACTGCTCTTTACATGTGGTTATCAGAATAGCAAGCAGTCATTTCTTCATTTGCTACACGAGGGAGATGAGAGTAGGGAGCGCTCTTAACGACTTTAGTTTTGAATCAAGTTCAATACTGCGGGCATCCAGGTAGCATGGCAGTCTATTCCATTGCCTACCAACATGGGATCTCCGGTTCGAATCCCCGTGTTACCTCCGGCTTGGTCGGGCGTCCCTACAGACACAATTGGGCCGTGTCTGCAGGAGGGAAGCCAGATGTGGGTGTGTCCTGGTTGCTGCACTAGCACCCCCTCTGGTCGGTCGGGGCACCTGTTCGGGGGGGAGAGGGAACTGGGGGGAATAGCGTGATGCTCCCACAGGCTACGTCCCCCTGGTGAAACTCCTCACTCTCAGGTGAAAAGAAGCGGCTGGCGACTCCACATGTATCGGAGGAGGCATGTGGTAGTCTGCAGCCCTTCCCGGACCGGCAGAGGGGGTGGAGCAGCGACCAGGATCGGCAGAGGGGGTGGAGCAGTGACCGGGACAGTTCAGAAGAGTGGGGTGATTGGCCAGATACAGTTGGGGAGAAAAAGGGGGAAAATAAATCCCCCCCTCCCCCAAAAAAAGTTCAATACTGCAATACACCCACCTAAAGCTCCTGGGGTGGTGCTGGAGTATTTGAATTGCTGTTGTGTGTGTTGTCCTTCTGTCCATATCTCTGTTTTTGTGCCCATTGTAAAATTAAAGGTTTGTGCATATTAGGGTTGTTTTCACATGTTATCTTACCCTTGTACTCATTGTCATCCACTGAACGCATTGGTAATTTTACCTTTCCATCTGCACCCGCTTTCCAGGTGCGGGTCGGAGGTTTTGAGTACTCACCAGGGACCCTTCAAATCTACTCTGACAGCCTCCTCACCCTGCCGGCCATCATTGGCATTGGCGGAGGCGGTGGCTTGCTGCTGCTGGTCATCATAGTGGTGCTGATAGCCTATAAAAGGAAATCGCGGGATGCCGACCGCACCCTCAAACGGCTGCAGCTGCAGATGGACAATCTGGAGTCGAGGGTGGCCCTGGAGTGCAAGGAAGGTGAGCTTAGACCAGAATTTTGTTCACCGACTGGGGTCTCCTTATGGGTGAGCCCAGCCCGTCAACACACGTTACTTTTCCTTTTATTTTTGTCTTCTCTCACTCCTTCTGTTTATCTTATTTGTACCCCCCTAAAATAACTTCTGTCTTCGTTTTCTTTGTTGTTCCACATACAAATGTTCTGTCTCTCTGCATCCCTGTCTACCTCAGTGCCAACCACCCCATGCTGTGCAGTGGCAATGGTTTGTGTGTGTGTGTGTGTGTGTGTGTGGGTACATGTGTGCGCATGTTGGTGTGCTTCCAGGGAAACACTTTGATGTAAGCCAGTCACCAGATGTTGTCTCTCCACCCCATGAGAGAGCTGACTGGCTGGCCTTTCTGCCATTCACAGCGAGAGATAGAGAAAGAGAGAGAGAGAGAAATACATGGAGGAAAAGTTGGCGAGATGGAGAGGTTAGATCGATAAGGGGGTGGGGGGCGAGGGAGTGTAAGCCAAGTGGTGGTGGTACTGTGCTGGCAGTGACTGGAGCTGGGAGGAAGAGGAGTATATCACCATATATTCAGTTGGCAGTTGGCAGTGTCGATCTAGTGGGAGTCTACTGATGCTGCTGCTTATTTGTCTGGCAACAGAGAGAGAAACAGATGGGGGGTGGGGGGGGCTGAGAGAGAGGGAGCATGCAGGACAGAATAATGATACGGGGGTCATCGGAGAACAATTGTCTTGTCAGATTACCATCCTATCTTATTACTTCCGCTGAAATGGACAAAATATGACTTTAGTAAGTAGTTTTTCTACAAAAATTTGGTGAAGTTGGGGCGTCCGGGTAGCGTAGCGGTCTATTCCGTTGCCTACCAGCACGGGGGTCGCCAGTTCGAATCCCCATGTTACCTCCGGCTTGGTCAGGCGTCCCTACAGACACAATTGGCCGTGTCTGCGGGTGGGAAGCCAGATGTGGGTATGTGTCCTGGTTGCTGCACTAGCACTTCCTCTGATCAGTGGGGGTGCCTGTTCGGGGGGGGGGACTGGGGGGAATAGCGTGATCCTCCCACGTGCTACACCCCCCTGGCGAAACTCCTCACTGTCTGGTGAAAAGAAGCGGCTGGCAACTCCACATGTATCGGAGGAGGCATGTGGTAGTCTGCAGCCCTCCCCAGATCGGCAAAGGGGGTGGAGCAGCGACCGGGATGGCTCAAAAGAGTGGGATAAAGTGTGTGTGTGTGTGTGTGTGTGTGTGTGTGTGTGTGTGTGTGTGTGCTTGCGGACATCTGCTAGCTTGTGTGTTCTCATGTGCCTGTGCATTTCACATTGCTCCCCTTGACACTGAAGTCATCATGGCCGTACACTCATGCACAACCACACACAAGCTCGTAGGCACACGGCGGGCCAAGGAGTGTTGGGCTGGGGAAGGGGGTTCAATGCCCAGTCCTTGTGCTGTAACCCTGTCTGTTCCTTCTGGTCACCAGCGTCTGGAAGACAGCAACAGGGGTGAAGGGAAGGGAGAAAGGAAGGGCAGAGAGAGAGAGGTGGAGGGAGGGAGATAAATTGCCGGATAACTTGAGGGTGGAAAGAGAGGGAGAAGATTAACAAGGAAGAGAGGTAGGCAAAGGGGGGAGACTGGAGGATGCAGAGATGGAATCGGAAGGAGAGAAAAGAAGTAAAAAGGAAGAACAACCAGCAGTGGAGGAAGAGGGTGATTCCACAGATAAGTAGAGCGTAGGAGAGATGGGGCTGGATGGCTGGGTAAGATAATGCAGGGGAGTCAGAAGGAGGGAAAGATTGATTGGAAGATGGGGATAAGGATGGAGAAGATAAGAGTGGATGTGAAGGGGGGAGTAATTATTTTTATTTGCTCTTTATTTCACCATGTACTTCCATTGAGATGAAATCATGGACTCTTATCTGCAAAACTGCAGTTTGCTGTTTAAGCTCTTCAAAGGCTGCAGTCCAGCTGAATCTAAATATTTAATACACAAACATTTGTGAGTGGGAACAGATGAGAGGAAAGTTGGAGTGGTCATCGTGTGTGTTGAGATGTTCTCCACAAAAAGAAGAGGAGGTGAGAGAACAACAGCAATCGCAGTGAAAAGTGGATTAAGGCCGCAGTGAAGAAGGGGAAGGGGAAGAACGGAAGCGAGGACGAGAAAGAGCCGAGGAAGGGAGGACGGTCATCGGGGTGGGGTGGAGTGAGAGGTGACCTCTGAGGAATCACTTGTAGCAAGGGAGAAAAAGGAAAAGAGAGATGGGACATGAGGGACTGGGTGACACTAGCCATCTGTTAGTCTAGCCCTGTCTGGGCTCTGGTTCACTGTTTGTTTTGGTGCGTTTCCCTGTGTTGGTGAAATCCGGATGACACCACAGGGCAATGCTACAAATACACACACACACACACACACACACACACACACACACACACACACACACACACACACACACACACACACACACACACAAGCATATTAATTGAAACCATACGACTGTATAAGTTTTTAGTAGATGTAATAGAACAAGTATGCCAAAACTAGCAGGCATAGCCACCATTAATGATAATTAAGTGGGCTGAGACAGTGGCTTTAATCCCCGTAGTTCCATGTAGCTGTGACTTGTAGGAGGGAAAGCAGCGGGGTGTATAGAATGGGGTCAGAACACATACTAGCGGGGAAGGGAACACGTGTAAAAACAGTGACGCGCACAGACATATAAATCATCTGGGCAGCAGCCCGTATGTTCAGCTTTGGGGAAAGACTAAAAAAAAGTATGTGTGGGGTGGGGTGGGGGGTGGGGATGTCTCTGTCTGTCCATCCGCCCAGCCGGCCGTTCAAACGGTCCGCGGGTGTCCAAGCATGAGAGGTGGCAGCCCTTTCGTACCTACTGGCTCGTGTTATGTGTGCAATTCCATCATGAACCACCCAGTTCCTACCTATTTGTTCTTTTTCTTTTTCTTTGTCTTCTCTCTCTCTCACTGTTGGCACATGGAATTCCTCCTGAACTAATATGACACGTCTCCTCCACAGTCAGTGATTCCTCGTCCCATTCTTTACCTCTTTTCTTTTAAGCAATATGCAGTTCCCTTCGTTTTAATACACACAGCGTATGAAATGTGGAGGATCAACACATCCGGGGGGTTTCGTGTCAGAGTACAGATGGGGACAAGCCTTAAGCAGTGGTATTCAGTTATGTGCCATGCAGGTTTTTCTCTCCAGCCCACCGGTTCACCATCTGATCTCACTAATTAGCACCCCGTCAACCAGATAGGGAGGACTAATTAGTGAAACGAGCTGGGGCACGTTCAGTCTAAAAACGGCGTGCTCAGTTTTCCTACGGTTTCTGGGGGTAAATGACATGTTTCCTCGAAACTGTGTGAAACGGAGTGCGATGGGCTTTGGAGTGTGTTCTCTCTCGTGTGGTGGGTGTGTCAGAGGTGTCGCCCAGTCAGCAGCGACGCGTATATAAACCCGCCGTATGTAAAAGGCCGCGCGTACAATGGGTCCAACTAAAGTCCTTTAGAAATGCCTCCATTTTGGCTTGGTGTGTGCAACAATTGAAGACGTTAGAAGACATGTTTGTGTCTTTTGCTGTTTTATGTACCGTTGTGAAATGAAATGTTCATGAGCTTTTCTACTCCACTCTACTACTCTAAATATGTAATGGTAAATATCACAATATCATATAATAAAAACAGTGATCTGCAATAATGATAGGCCTAATATTCATAATAAAATAATTAGCTCATATTGATTGTAACACAAGTGTACCAGCAAGAGTTAAAGGGAAGGTTTACAAGATGGTTGTGAGACCAGCTATGTTATATGGTTTAGAGACAGTGGCACTGATGAAAAGACAGGAGGTGGAGCTGGAGGTGGCAGAGTTGAAGATGTTAAGATTTTCATTGGGAGTGACAAAGAAGGACAGGATTAGGAATGAGTATGTTAGAGGGACCGCTCAGGTTGGACAGTTTGGAGACAAAGCAAGAGAGGCCAGATTGAGATGGCTTGGACATGTGTGGAGGAGAGATGCTGGGTATATTGGGAGAAGGATGCTGAATATGGAGCTACCAGGGAAGAGGAAAAGAGGAAGGCCAAAGAGGAGGCTTATGGATGTGGTGAGGGAGGATAGGCAGGTGGCTGGTGTAATAGAAGAAGATGCAGAGGACAAGAAGACATGGAAATGGATGATTCGCTGTGGCGACCCCTAACGGGAGCAGCTGAAAGTAGTAGTAGTAGACTGTAACATAGCCTCGAGGTAAGCAGTGGATTATCCTTCACCTGAAATGTTTGCCTCTTCATCCTGAAATCCGAAGCAAATGTTGGATCACTATAATTAGGAACCAAAATTTCCACATACCCCTTCATTCGATTGAGTTGTTCTCTGCTATTCTGGATGGCAAGGGCAGTAAGTGTAACATCGAGCATATTTTGGTAGTATTAAATATTCATTTAAAATGATTTCATCAAGCTCGGAAAATTCTTTGAAAAAGAACACAAAGAACGGCCTTCTCAGCTGCCATAGCGGCAATGCTTGCGTAACCCAACAAGGGTGTTCAGTGCACCACCGTTTCCATTCAAATAAACATTTTGCTACGTTTTGTCGGGGCTGAACGAGCTGCTGGTGTTGGGTTGGAATGAAAACCTGCATTCAAAAGACTCTCCATGGCACGGTGTTGACTAGCACTGCTCCAGAATACCAGCGACTCAGTTTCTAAATCTGTGTTGTCTGTACTTCAGTCATCTGTAAAGGTAGATGTCAATTTAGGGGCGTCCAGGTAGCATAGCAGTCTATTCCGTTGCCAACCAACACGAGGATCACCGATTCGAATCCCCATGTTACCTCTGGCTTAGTTGGGCGTCCCTACAGACGCAACTGGCCGTGTCTGCAGGTGGGAAGCCGGATGTGGGTATGTGTCCTGGTTGCTGCACTAGCGCCTCCTCTGTCAGTCAGGGCGCCTGTTCGGGGAGGAGGGGGAACTGGGGGGAATAGTGTGATCCTCCTATGTGCTACATCCCCCTGGTGAAACTCCTCACTGGCAGGTGAAAAGAAGCGGCTGGTGACTCCACATGTATCGGAGTAGGCATGTGGTAGTCTGCAGCCCTCCCCGGATCAGCAGAGGGGGTGGAGCAGCGACCAGGACAGCTCAGAGAGCAGGATAATTGGCTGGGTACAATTGGGGAGAAAAAAAGGGGGGGTGAAATAAAAAAAAAAGGTAGATGTCAACTTAAACTGTTCATATCTTATTTCATACTCTTCATACTCATTTCAGAGTTTATTTTGCTGGATCTGAAGTGTCTGTTGGCAAAGTACACCAGAGACTATTTTCTGCTTTGCTCCCCATGCAGCCTTTGCAGAGCTGCAGACAGACATCCATGAGCTGACCCAGGAGCTCGACGGAGCAGGCATTCCTTTCCTGGACTACCGCACCTACGCCATGAGGGTCCTGTTTCCAGGGATTGAGGACCACCCCGTGCTCAAGGAGATGGAGGTACGGGTCAGTAGAGAGCACACCACATACATGGAAACACAGAAACGGACATACTGGGTTAATTATATAGTATTGCTGTATGTGTTTGATTGGAAATGGGCTGTTTTCTGTGAAATAGATTTCATGGAAATGTAAATTTCACATTGTGGCAATTTCTCTCAAGATTTTGCCAGAATTTCAGGGCATCTGGGTAGCGTGGCGGTCTATTCCGTTGCCTACCAACACGGGACGGCAGTTCGAATCCCTGTGTTACCTCCGGCTTGGTCGGCATCCTACAGACACAATTGGCCATGTCTGCGGGTGGGAAGCCAGATGTGGGTATGTGTCCTGGTCGCTGCACTAGCACCTCCTCTGGTAGGTCAGGGCGCCTGTTCAGGGGGGAGGGGGAACTGGGGGGGGGGGGATAGCGTGATCCTCCCACGCGCTACGTCCCCCTGGTGAAACTCCTCACTGTCAGGTGAAAAGAAGCGGCTGGTGACTCCACATGTATCGGAGGAGGCTTGTGGTAGTCTGCAGCCCTCCCCGGATCAGCAGAGAGGGTAGAGCAGCGACTGGGACGGCTTGGAAGTGGGGGGGGGGGTAATTGGCCGGGTACAATTAGGGAGAAAAGGGGGAGAGATTTTTGCCAGAATTTTGTGAGGAGGTTTTCATTAAAGTCATTTCAAATGTGTTTCGTGCGTTATTTGTTATGGGAAGACTTTAAGGTCTACATTCTCCAGCTGTTTTTTTCATACTGCACCGTGTCCCCGACTCTTCATAAATGTGATTTATTTCAAACGTCTTCTTTAGCTGTCAGAAAGTGACCATTCTTATTAGTAGTACATTGTACCTGAACAGCAGATCATTTTTATTTCAGAGGGCTCTGTAGCTATAACTTAAGCACTTAACATAGGAGTCACTATAATTCAAAACCACTAAAGATCAATTTGAATAAAGACTATTTTTTTGGGGGGGGGGCTGTGGTGGTGTTGCGGTGTTATGGTATTGTCTGAGAAAGGTTTTATTTCATGGCGTGCACAGCAGCCTAAGCTCCCCTAACACTTGGCTGAAATGATCGATTGTCTCTATAGGACCCAGCATGTCCAAGGCCCCTGAAAAGGCAATGTTCACACATTCAGTGAAACACACTCTTTTCCATTTCCCCCTGCGCATTTCTCAAGAATGAACGATCTATCGCTCACGCAAGCCTAGCCTGTGTGAGCTTTATAATGCATTGACACATACGTAGCTTTAGGATTTGCACATATACACCAGACTCCTACACATATATATCACACAGTAATGCACAGGAAGGATATGTCACCCCCTGATACATACTGATGGTTTAGGGACAGAGGGTTAAGACTTCTCTACCTGTGCTATCAACTATATGTTCCATTGGGGTAGCCTGGCACAATGATGCTTTTTCAGTTGTATGGCTCAGGCCACAGTAGCACGCTAACAGGTTGATCAGTTTCTTATCACAGCATGAAGCTCAGAGTTTAACAGCTTTATGAGAGAGAGAGACAGACAGACAGACAGACAGAGAGAGAGACAGACAGACAGACAGACAGACAGACAGACTAAGACAGAGAGAGAGAGAGAGAGTCAGACAGACAGACAGAGAGCGAGAGAGGGGGTTGAGAAAGAGAAGTTTGTTCTATTGCTCCAGGACAGTAGTGGGAAAGTCAGTGAGGGATGGAGAGGGGTAAACAGAAATGGAAATTGGAAAAAATAATGGGGTGGACAGGGCAGAGGACAGACGGATGGTTCGCATGCCAGCAAGAGAGCACACAGACGGCAAGAAATGGTTGGAAGTTGATACAGAATCAGTCTACTGCTGCCTTTACAGAGTCAAACGTATTGTGTGGAACGTAATGTTAAAGTAAGAGAAAAATATTTGTGTGTGTGTGCACGTTTGGTCTTTTGTAGTTTATCCCTCAGCCGATAATCTCAATTCTCAGATTTAGTCTTAGACTTGGTCAGAATTTTAACTTTTTTCCGCATTTCTCTTGTTTCTGCTCTCCCATTGCCCCGCCCCCTTGCTTTGTCTTGTCCTTCTTCCCTCTACACCCCTCCTTCCCTCTCTCCGACCTTCTCTCTCCTCCCTATCTTTCGTCTTTTCCCTCCTCTCTAACCTCATAAAACCAACCTTTGTCCCTCCACTCACCCTGCCCTCCCTCTCTCCAGGTCCAGGCAAACGTGGAGAAGGCCCTGACGCTATTCGGCCAGCTGCTGACCAAGAAGCACTTCTTGCTCACCTTCATCCGCACCCTGGAGGCACAGCGCTCCTTCTCAATGAGGGACCGGGGCAACGTGGCCTCCCTCATCATGACTGCCCTTCAGGGGGAGATGGAGTATGCCACAGGAGTTCTCAAACAGCTCCTGTCTGACCTGATAGACAAGAACCTGGAGAGCAAGAACCATCCGAAGCTGCTTCTCAGGAGGTATGGTGGGCGCAGATGAAAGTGGTTCGGCCAGGAAGGGCTCTGCTAAATACAATATACGTCCCTTAATATGCGTCCTGCCACTGCTCCACTGTACTGCATTTGTTCTAGTTTTGCTTTATTTGTTTCAAAAAGAAAAAAAAACCTGTTTGGGTAACAAGTATGTGCATTTTACAATATTTTTAATAAGACACTTCTAATTTAAACAAAACCCACACCACCCCCACTCTAAAAAAAAACACACACAAAAAACTGTTAATTAAATTACTTTGGGAATACTATAATTTAGCCTGACGATCAGTTGTACTAAATCCTTGATCCTGCCTCCAAGCACCATCCTTCAGCTTCTATGCGTGGTGAGGACAGGACTCTGAAGCACACAGCACCTCGGCACTAGGCCCACGCGAATGCACGGCGAGCCGAAGCGGGCGGTTACGGCATGTGGTATCTCAATCTCTGCAGCGACCTCTCTTCTGGGGTCCATGCGGAGACGGCGGTCAGCGGCGATGAGTCCATATCTCGGCAGTCACCGGATTCCCTTGTTCAACCGAACGCGCTGTTGTGTGAATGTGGAGGAAAGCGACTGTGGCTTTAAGAGAGCTTAGATGACACAAGCTCCTCTCCCCTTACCTCTGTCGCTGCGTCTCCCTCACTTCTCCACTCTCTCTCAACCCTGTCCCTGTCAGAGAGGATTACATCCCTGAGCAAACACACTCCCACTGGAGCTACAGTCAGACAGCAGAGACCTGTCTCACACACACACACACACACACACAGTCTGGGAAAGGTACCTCAGCTCGGGAGGAAAAGGTTCAAAGGAAAAGGGGAGCATAAAGTGGGAGGTACGAGCTAGCGACCGGAGGGGTGTGAGGGTTGAATGGAAGGAGGGCTAGGTAAAGGGGAGAAAGAAAAGAGCTAAAGACAGAGGGGAGGAAAGCGGTGGAGGGTGGAGGGTGAAGGAGATGCAGCAAATGGGATGCAAAAAGGAGGAAGGGAGAAAACCAAGGGACGAGGGTGACGGTAATTGACAGAAGAGAGAGGCCAAAAATGAGAGGCATGTGTTGGATGGTTAGAGTTGGTAAGAGAGAGAAAGAGAAAGAGGGAGGGACAGACGGTTAAGGACAAAAGCTAGCTAGACGGGTGCGGTGTGGCGAGGATGAGCAGGGGAAGAAGCTGGGACGCTTGCAGACAGTTTGGCAGGAAACGTTAGACGTGTTTAAAAGAAAGACACAATCAGAGTCAGGATTTGTCTCCGAGTAAATTTGAATCGGACATTAAATGATAAAGCACTGTTTCTTTTTTTTTCTCCTCTCTCCTTTGCTTCAGAGAGATATTTAATTAAAAATCTAATCAAATAAATGGCTCTTAGCATGCCCTATGTGAAGCCTCCTCCAATCCTCTCTTGGGGCGAACGGTCACAACACACTGTCCCTGCTAACTGCACTAGCCTCAGGGGCTGGCACTAATAAGCTAGGCAATTATTACACATGGTTCACCCTGTTATGGTCTTTTTAAGACATTACATAGGCTTTAAAAATCTTTATTTTTTAGACGGTCCACAGGGGAGCACAGAGGGAACGCTTCATTGTTCATCCCTATGAGGCTTTCCGTTCCTCAAAATGGAATTATGGCATTTGTAATGAGTACATTTAGTTCGATTTGTGCGACACGGCCTCAAATTTGAACCGCCATTCAAAGGTTGTACTCTCACTGGCCAAGAGCCTAAAAGCTGCTTTTGTGGGCAGTATCATACTGTTTATAGTCTCTCGCTATGTACGAAGTTCCTCCTCCCATCTGGAACCATGGATGGAGGGATGCAGATTGAATGTGTGAGACGATGCTACTAGTCAGCCACTATGCCCAAAAGCATGTGCTGTCCAAGTGCCTGGAACACCACCTCCTCCTCCTCCACCCCTTACTACCTTATCTCTGATCCACTGTTTCGCTGACAGCCAAGAGAGAAAAAAACCATCTTCATCCCTCACACAACTGTTGGAAGTCACACGGAGGAAACGCAGGAGTTAAGGTCTTCTTCCATGCTACTTGCCTTTGCAGTCTAGGTCCTGAACTACTTCTATGGCCTACTTTCCTCCCCCTACTTTTCTCAGTCCTCTCTCCCAATATCTCAGTCTTGGTTTCATGAAAAAAAGAGTACCTGTGAAAAAAAAAAACCCATCACTCCTCTGCCCCTGCACAATAGAGATCCTTGCGGGCGGCTCCACACCTAATGGCGAGTAAAGGGTAGGTTATATCCACAACAAGCTAGTTTGGAAAGGGTCTGGCACCCCTATCAGTCCTAACTGAGGACCTCAGATTCACCGGGCACTTCCCCCCATCTCCCATCTCTCGAGTCTAGTGGAAAACAGGGGGAAAGGTATTTTCTCCAGAAGAATCTGTGACGGGAGGAAACGGAGTAAAACCGACGATGAGGAAGGCAAGACGGCGAGAAAAGGGGACATTTTTTTCCTCACCATGCCCCCTTCTCCCTACCGCACCCCTTAGCAACAGTTTCCCATATAACTGCTTAACAAACAAGTCTGTTAATTACAAAGTCTCTTAATTGCGCTGTTTTCCTATGCGCCGCACGTGCACATCATCTGCGAGCATTCCGTGCATGCGGCGAGGGTCCCCTCTATTACGTTGCCAGGTTTGTGATTAATGCGAGAAGTTAACGGATCTATACTAATTGCTGTATTTTTTAATGAAGACGGGGTGGGTTTACTTGGCGTGGTGGGGGGGGGTTAAACAATGAAAGAAATGGTAGGGTTTATTATTGCCTGGTTAATTTGTTTGTGGGGTGGGGGTGGGGTGGGGTGGGGCCGCGGGTGTTTGTTGTTGAAGGGCCGACCGCAGCATGCCGTCGGATCATTTGGCGGTTTCCCTTTGATGAGTGCGCACGTGTTAATGTCTTCCCCCACCACGATGAAAGTGTTGGTTTATGCCAGGCAGATTGTAGCCATGGGGCCCTTGTTTGGGTCTCGCTTGTTGCAGCAGCGAGAACTTGGGACGACCTCCCGTCATCTTTCAGTATGTTGTCCTGCGCTGAATTAAGGGGAAGAAGTGATGATTTTTTTTATTTACCTTCTCTTTCTCTTTCTCTTTGTTCTGTATTTGTATCCTTTTCTCCTTTCACCTTTTTTCTTTCTCTGCTACCTGTCACACGGCTTAATTTCCCTCTCTTCTCCTCATTCTTCATCCCTTAAACTTACCCCCCCCCTCTCGCTCTCCCGCTCTCTCTTTCTCGCTCCTCACATCGCTCTCTCTTGGGCTTGCTCTCTCTCGCTTGCTCTCTTAGCTTGCTCGCTCTCTTTTCTCTCTCTCTGTCACTCTCACTCTCTCTCTCGTCGCGCTCCCGCTCTCTCTTTCTCTCTCTCTCTCTCTTGCTTGCCTCTCTCTCGCTTGCTCTCTTGCTTGCTCGCTTCTCTTCTCTCTCTCTGTCACTCTCACTCTATCTCTCGCTCTCCGTTCTCTCTCTCTCTCTCTCTCTCTGCTTGCTCTCTCACGCTTGTTCTCTTGTTCTCGCTCTCTCTCTTGCTTGCTCGCTGCTGTCTTCTCTCTCTCTGTCCACTCTCACTCTCTCACGCGTTCTTTCTCTCTCTCCTCGCTCTCTCTTGCTTGCTCTCTCTCTCACTTGCTCTCTCTCTTGCTCTCTGTCTCTGTTAAAGTCCGTTTAATTTGTACAGCCCAATATCACAAAATAAAATTTGCCTCAGTGGGCTTAACAGCAACACAACATCCTGTCCTTAGGACCCTCTCATCGGAATAAGGAGCAACTCCCTAAAAAAAAACCTGTAACAGGGTGAAGAAAAGATAGAAGAAACCTCAGGAGAGCACAGAAGAGAGAAGCAGAAGCAGAGAGATCTCTCAGGCTCTCTCTCAAGCGCTCTCTCTCTCTCTCTCTCTCTCCTCTCTCTCTCTCTCTCTCTCTCTCTCTCTCTCTCTCTCTCTCATCTCTCCTCTTCTCCTCTCTCTCTCTCTCTCTCTCTCTCTCTCTCTCTCTCTCTCTCGAACTCCCCTCTCTCGGAACTTCATTGCAGGGCAGGCAAAAGTGGCTGTTTATGTGAGCCGGGAAAGAAAGAATGGAGGAGTGTGTAGCGTGTGATGCTGAGCTGTTGTTTACCATGATGGTCAAGGCCAGGCAGGATAAGGGTGGATTATAATTAGCACAAAGCAAATGGAGGATCTGGACAAATTCGCAACCGTTTTGGTGTGATCAAGGGGTGCTGTGTTCAACCACAGAGGACGAGCTGAGTTTTTGCTCCAGAGGTCGGATAAAAAGGCATCTTATCTGTTTTTTGTTTTTTGTTTGAGCGGTTGCTGAATGATTATTGTCGGGACTGTTAAAGGTGCATGTTGAGTGCTTGTTTGTAATGTGACAAGTATTGTTTATATGTTAAAAAAGATATCAGGTCTGTTTTTACACGGCTCAGATAATGGGTTGGGTGGATGGGTGGATGGATAAAGACTTGTTTTAAAATTCAAAAAAATTATCTCTCTCCCTCCCCCCTCCCTCTCTCTCCCCTTACTTTTCTCTCCCAGGACAGAGTCAGTAGCTGAAAAGATGCTCACCAACTGGTTCACCTTCCTACTTTACAAGTTCCTTAAGGTAAAATGGTCTCACACACACACACACACACACACACACACACCCACACACACACACACACACACCACAAATGCTGTTGATGTATTGAATAGGAAAAGGCTCCTCCATCTATGCTTCCTCATGTTAAAAAGCTGATGTGTGAGTTTTTTATGGTGCTCTGATGACCATACCCTTGTCTTTCTGTTATTCTGCCTTTCTGTTGCTTTTGTGTGTGTGTGTGTGTGTGTGTGTGTGTGTGTGTGTGTGTGTGGGTCCCCTGCCCTGTCCAGAGCTTTGCAGATAAACAGGGATTATAGTATTGTAGCAGAGGCAGCCAGAGATCTGACACAATGTGACCATATCACAGTCTGTCAGTCTGTCTCTCTGCATTTCACCTCCCGCTCCCCCTCTCTCGGTGTTCTCCCACTCCAGCCTCTTTGCTTCTGATATGAAACCAGAGGAAACTGTTGCAATTCTGACCGAGTTGAGTTCTTCCCTACACGTCGTCTGCATGCAAACCGTGGTGGAGCTAATCGCTTAGCGCCGACATCGCCACCGTCCCCTTCAGTCCCCGCCTATAACCGAAACAAGTGTTGCACTGGACAGCTAACCTGTCCAGGCTCCCAGGGGTTCCAGGCTGTGGCGTGCATGCATGCATGCATGCATGCGTGTGTGTGTGTGTATGAGAGAGAGAGAGAGAGAGAGAGAGAGAGAGAGAGAGCAAATTAATTACAAAAAGAACTGTAAGGGAAGTGTGTGTGTGGCTCTCTGCCTTGAATGTCTTTCTAACAACTTCAGACAAGATAAGGACAGATGGAAGGAGAGGCAAGAGGAACTGAAAGATAGAGAGAGGGGTGGTGGTGGGGGGGGGGGTTGGCGGGAAACAAAGAAAAAGGATTGCCAGTGAGATAGAAATTGGTTGTGGAGTGAGAACAGCCAAGGGTTTGGCCGAAAGATGCTAAATTGGGATAGGGGAAGAAAGTGTGTGTGTGTGTGTGTGTGGGGGGGGGGGGTGTGTGGAGGAAAATGAACACAGTAGCCAGGACTTCCTGTAGCTAGCAGCAGGGTTACTAGTCGAGTTTCCATTTAATCTAGAATGACCAGCCTCTCACTTTCTAAGTAGTGTATAAGGGCTGATTTGAGGAAGAGCACCCGAACAGGTTTAGCCACGTTAGACGTCTCAAGGCTAGGGATGGGCTATCGTTAGGATTTTATCGATACTACTACTCTTATCGGTACTGCTTATCGGTTCGGTACTTTGTCGATACTCTTATCGGGTTCCTTTTTGATTATTATGCAAGAAAAAAAGACACTTAATTAAGAACAGAATCGACATTGCTTTATTATTCTATTATATAACTTTATATAAATATAAACAAATATTTATTCAGCAGCAGCAGCAATGTTTTAAATGCGTCTGAATTATAGACTTTATAATCAACATTCAACAACAACAAATAAGATAAAAAATAAAAGTAGATAAAGATAAAAATAAATTAAAAATAAATTTTTACAGCAAAAGGCTAACGGAAGTTCAAACAAACAAGAACCTAGAACATTATCCTAACAGTTCTTCTGCAGAAAAATCAACATATCTGCCTTCTCCGGCAGGAGTCGTGATCTCTCCTGACTTAGTGTCCCCAGCTGTTAGCCTAGCTAACTCCGTATCTATGGCTTATATATTTGTAGCTAAACAATTAGCTAAGCAATTATATTTATTTATTGGCCTATTCGTAATAATTCGTTATTAGCCTAGCTAACTCCGTATCTATGGCTTATATATTTGTAGCTAAACAATTAGCCAAGCAGTTATATTTTATTTATTGGCCTATTCGTAATAATCTGTTATTAGCCTAGCTAACTCCGTATCTATGGCTTATATATTTGTAGCTAAACAATTAGCCAAGCAGTTATATTTTATTTATTGGCCTATTCGTAATAATTCGTTATTAGCCTAGCTAACTCCGTATCTATGGCTCTCCTACGGCTTACCTGCAGTGGAACGTGGATGGAACACTACGAGCAAAGCAGTGGAAAACGCCGCATTTCTGCAGATTAATACCATGTTTCGACAAAAGATGTTTTGACAGATTGCTTGTATTGCCACCCTTACTGGCAAATGATTTGTTGCACTTGTGGCAACGAGCGTTGTTGTCATCGACTTTTGAAAAATATACCCAATACTTTTGAACGTTTAGTTCTCTCCGCCATGATGAGCACTTGAGCAGAGCTGTCTGTGCGTGTGTGAGCGAGTGTGTGGAGCACAGCACAGCCCCGCCCCTCGCGCAGTAAGAGAGAGAGACAGAGAGATGGAGAAAACGGCGAACAAGATTATGTTCGCGACGTTTAAATTCCTCGAAAAACACAATTGCCACAATATAAATCTCACTCCATGATTTCTCAAGTACCTACCGACTACCGATAGCAGAACCGAAAACGTCGGATCTTAAAAATGCTCCGGTTTTTACTAATTAGAACCGGTTCCCGTTTAGAACCGGGTTTCGGGGGGCATCCCTACTCAAGGCTAATGGTAGTAGAAAAAACCATATCAATGGTAAATATACTGCATTTATATGGCGCTTTTCTAGTCTACCGACCACTGAGAGTGCTTTATAGTGTATGCCTCACATTCAACCGTTCACACACCCATTCATATACTGATGGTGGAGGGCTGCCATGCAAGGCTGCTCATCAGGAGCAGTTAGGGGTTCAGTGTCTTGCTCAAGGACACCTTCGACACGCTCTCTGGAGGAGCCAGGGATCGACCCAGCGACCTTCCGATTACTAGATGACCCGCTCTATCTCCTGAGTCATGCCACCCCAATATCTTTGTCTATTCCTTTGCTGCATGTCCTCCTGTGCACTATGCTAGCTTTGTGTGTTGGATGAGTTGTTGACACACTCGTCACTTCTCTCTCGTAAGTTACTTTTGGGAAAAGATGCAGGCAGAGAAGACTGGGTGAAAGGGGGCTGTATTTGAATTTTTTTTAAAAATTGAATTAAAACGGTCACCATTGATCAGAAAAGAACCCGCCTTCATAATCAGATTTCGTTAATTGATGGACTGGCAGCCTGTCCAGGACGTCTCCCCACCTGCTGCCCAGTGCCTGCTGGGATAGGCTCCAGCTTCCTGCAACCCCAATTGGGATAAGCGGCGTGGATAATGGATGGATGGAATAATATATTCACAAAGACACCACACAATACGTTTTATCTAAAGGAGGGACAAAAAGTCTGCAACGCTTATCCAGTGACCTGGTGTCTGTGGAAATACGTTAATGAAAAAGCACATGATATGGACCCATTTCTGGTTAGATAAATAAAGAAATCATCCAGCCGACGCTTAATTGGCAGCCCTGCAGAATGAACGAGTTAAGAGAGGGACAAGAGGAAAGAGAGAGAGAGAGAAAGCGAGAGACGGGCCCAACATCCAGCGCTCATTGCCTGGTTGACACATCTCACACACCAAAGTGCTTCTCCAAGCATTTTTCACCCCTCAGTCGTTAACCTTCTATTAACTCCTCCATCAATTGCCACTCACTCACTTTTTCTCTTTCTCTCTCGCACACATACACACCCACACCGAGGAAGAGAGAGAATTACACACCTTGTTAAAGGGTGTTTTTCCCAAGGAAGAGGCACAGGGGAGGTGTGTTTGTGTGTGTGTGTGTGTGTGTGTGTGTGTGTGTTGTGTGTGTGTGTGTGTGTCGGCCATGGCCGAGTCATTTACTGCATTGCCCGTAGGAACCTAAAAAACGACACATAATGTAACATAGCTAGGCCGTCAGCAAAGCCATGTTTTTCTCATTTGTTTGTTTTTAGTCAACTTTTTGCAGTGTTTTGAAATACATTCTAACAATTTCCATCCTCTCTCTCTCTCTCTCTCTCTCTCTCTCTCTCTCTCTCTCTCTCTCTCTCTCTCTCTCTCTCTCTCTCTTTCTCACCCTGCCTCCCTCACCAGGAGTGTGCTGGGGAGCCTCTGTTCATGCTGTACTGTGCCATGAAGCAGCAGATGGAGAAAGGACCCATAGACGCCATCACAGGAGAGGCCCGCTACTCACTCAGTGAAGACAAACTCATCAGACAGCAGATTGACTACAAGACCCTGGTCAGATGCATACGCTGTACACTAAAGAAAGCTGGGTTGAATCACTAGCTGTAGCCATGAATGTCCGAGTCAAAATCACTCGTCAGTATCAGAGTTTTTCTCAATGGCGTCGGTGTGCAGGGGCATGAACAGCTCATGTAGAGTTGTAGGTACTTTCTGTACTTGCGTACATGCATCAGATAACTGCAGTGCCTTATATTTAATGCAATCCATGCCTTTTTCCTTGTTCATCGTTCAGTTGGCTGCTGATTTGAGCTATGACAATATTCCCCATGGTAACACTTTCTATGAAGCTTGCATCTATAATGCCTAATAAGCATCTATTGCATCTATAACGCCCATACTTTCCTATAATGTGTATTACAATAACTAATGGCTGTGGCTGAAGACTGTGAAATAGCACTGACATCTCATTATGCATCTCTACAAAACTTCAGCACAACAAGTTGGCTATGATGCATTATGACATTTGACTGATAAACAGGCTAATGATGACATATTTATAATGCCTAAATCTGTTTTAAATTGACATAATGTATCATAAAGGTGGTTATGAGGTGTTGTGAGGGCATATACATGGTTATAATGAATCTTACAATGACTTATAGCTACACTTATAGGGTGTTATAGATGCTTATATGACATTATAGATGCTTTATAGGGCGTTATAGATGCAAGCTTCATAGAAAGTGTTACCTTTCCCGTTTCTATGAAATGTACATTTTAAAACATAAATTTCAGATGTGTAAGTAGGAGGTACACATCATCGTAACATCCATGTCACATACTCGCACACTGTCTGTTACCACGAGCCTCAGTTGGCTACACTGATCATAATAAAGCACTGTCTTCAATCTTATAGGGTCAAAGATTATTCCGTATTTGTGCTTCCCACATCAGTGCTTCTGGTCTCAACTGACTTTCTCATCTAAAAGTTAAATGTGGCATCTCCCGTCTGACCCTTGTTCCCATAGACCTTGCACTGTGTGAATCCAGAGAACGAGAATGCCCCAGAGGTGACAGTGAAGGGGCTGAACTGTGACACTGTGACTCAAGTCAAAGAGAAGCTTCTGGATGCAGTGTACAAGGGCACTCCATATTCCCAGAGGCCCAAGGCCTCCGACATGGACCTCGGTAAGGAGAGGGAGAACATTAAACTCATGTATGCCTTTCAAACACGTACACAAACACTTACGCAGCAGCGCCTAGCCAGTAGAGCAAGGGGAGCTGCTCCCTCGTTGGGCTTAGAGAGGGAATCATTGCTCCCCCAAAACTGTTTAATGCCCCTCTTTACCCGTTGCGTTCTCTCCCAGATGTCAAGGGGAGCCTGGTGTCCCCTACTAACATTCATCCTACCCATTGTCATTTTGATAAAAACATAAATGATATGGGTGTCCGGGTAGCGTAGTGGTCTATTCTGTTGCCTACCAGCACGGGGATCACCGTTTCGATTACCCGTGTTACCCCCGGCTTGGTCGGGCGTCCCTACAGACACAATTGGCCATGTCTGCGGGGTGGGAAGCCGCTGGATGTGGGTACGTGTCCTGGTCGCTGCACTAGCGCCTCCTGTGGTCGGTCGGGGCGCCTGTTCAAGGGCGAGGGGGATACTGGGGGGAATAACGTGATCCTCCCCACGTGTTACATCCCCCTGGCGAAACTCCTCACTGTCAGGTGAAAAGAAGCGGCTGGCGACTCTATATGCATCGGAGGAGGCATGTGGTAGTCTGCAGCCTTCCCCGGATCGGCAGAGGGGATGGAGCAGCGACCGGGACGGCTCAGAAGAGTGGGGTAATTGGCTGGATACAATTGGGGATAAAAAGGGGGGAGAAAAATCCTCAAAAAAAAGGGGGGAGGCATACGTATCTAGTATCAAGTATCTGCTGATGAGATGCGGCTATCGTAATGCTACTGGAAGAATGTGAGTGGTCAGGACTCTGGAAAGAATCTGTGCAGGGAAACCAGCTGCACTCTGGCCTCACACCAGTCGAACAGCATCATTCAAATGAAACAGCTGGGAGATCTAGCTCGTTTTCCACTGGGGCTGAACAGGAGATTTGATTATAATGACCTTACTCTTGCAAGAAGGTGAGTCGAATGCAAAAAACCCCCCTCCTCCTCTTGTCTCTCTCTTCTCTCTCCTCGTCTTTATCGCTTTCTCCCTTCCTAGGGTAAAAGGGCCCGCTATGTCTGTATGGTAATAACATGCTGCACAAGTTGTTGATGCGGTCATTGCATCTACCCCTCATTGTGCCTTGTTTGTGTGGATTTAGCTATTTATATTACATTATAATCAGGCCTCTTGCAATTGTTTTGGCATTCCCTGCTGTCTACACCCTATGGACAAGGTCCACCGTGGCTTTTGAATAGTTTGATAAACATTTCATTTGAATTTCCTCAATTTGCATTTGTTTGCAGTCAACTGGCCTGTTAGGCAATGGTTTGCAATTTGTAATTATTTGCAGCCTATGCATAAAGCTTGTTAGGATCTTTTCATCCATGCTTTGCAGATTTACCCCATGCTGTTGCAATGACTGAGTTTTATGGAGCAATTAAAAATCAAAAGTGAATGTGAAATTCAAAGCATTTAGCAAACAAAGGCAATTTTGATATAAAATGGTGTTGCTTGCATTGTAAAATTCAAAATAAGTGCCATGTAAGAAATTGTTTCACGCAAACATGTAAAACAATACTGGCAAAGACGAAGATAATTCTTGTGGACCTGACTGCCCCTTCCAACCCACCTCCAAAAAAAAACAGCAACCCTCCCCCATTGCTCAACAAAGTTAGACATGCAGACACATGAACACAAACATAAAGGTATATATCAGCACATTCATTGTGGAGCCCCAAGGACAACTTCTATACTCATTATCTTAGTTACTTGTACATAAAACAAACTCATAAAAATTACTTTTATGCCCCCTGTATGTGTGTGTGAGTGTGTGTGTGAGTGTGTGTGTGTGTGTGTGTGTGTGTGTGTGTGTGTGTGTGTGTGTGTGTGTGTGTGTGTGTGTGTGTGTGTGATGTTACAGAATGGCGACAGGGAAGAATGGCTCGAATCATCCTTCAAGACGAGGATGTGACAACTAAAATAGATAATGACTGGAAGAGGCTTAACACCCTGGCCCACTACCAGGTACCCCCCCCCCCCCACACACACACACACTTCTCTCACCACTCCACACTGTTAACACATACATAACCTGCAAGCATTTTGTGTCCTCTTGTTTTTACTCAATACATAGTGTCCATCACACCCACGTTTGTGCACTGTTCGAGAAAAGATGATTGGGGCGTCTGGCTAGTGTAGTGGTCTATTCCGTTGCCTACCAACACGGGATCACTAGATTGAATCCCCGTGTTACCTCCGGCTTGGTCGGGTGTCCCTACAGACACATTTGGCCGTGTCTGCGGGTGGGAAGCCGGATGTGGGTATGTGTTCTGTTTGCTGCACCAGCGCCTCCTCTGGTCGGTCAGGGCACCTGTTCGGGGGCGAGGAGGAACTGGGAGGAATAGCGTGATCCTCCCATGTGCTGCGCCCCCCTGGCGAAACTCCTCACTGTCAGGTGAAAAGAAGCGGCTGGCGACTCCATATGTATCGGAGGAGGCATGTGGTAGTCTGCAGCCCTCCCCGGATTGGCAGAGAACATGGAGCTGCGACTGGGACAGCTTGGAAAAATGGGGTAATTGGCCAAGTACAATTGAGGAGGAAAAAAAATCCAAAAAAAAATATGAAAAGATGACCGCCTATCGTGCGTCACTTCAGATTACTCTGTATGACCTAAACTGGGATTTGTTCCAAAATTAGAAATTTACCATTTGAAAAAGAAACAGTGATACACTAAAGTTGCAATCCTGAAGATATAAATGCAGACAACTGTCCTTTTTGAAACTTAGTATCGCTGTTGTATTCAAGTCAACTAATCCATGAAAATACAGACCAGTAACGCTTCTGTAGTTACTCGTTTCGGTGGTTTCTGTCAGGTAGGACTCTCCTGGGAAAGGTGATATGGCACATAGCTTCTTACATTTTCAGCTTTTCATGCAAACACATAAGAAAAAAGCAGGATGCTGCGAGTTTGAAGAAGAGGCGAAGAAGATTGCCGTTGCCATCAGGCAGATATGGCAGAACAAGCTTGTAGGAGACCTTTTACCGACAGATACTGCGACATCAATATTTGCAGCATCAGTATTTTCTCACAGGTTGTGGTGTTGATGCCACAGCACCAGCAACTCTGTTTCATTTCCAGCGGATGGCCGGGAAATTGAGCACTCAAATCACCCCAGTTGCCATATTTCTACATCAGTGAGTTCGCCAAAAAGCTCATCTTCAGGATTGTGGCTTTAACACTAGGGCTACAGTGAACACGTAGCATGCAGACCGTTCGGGGGGCGGATTTGCTGGGAATCAGTCTCTTCACCGGCTGCACTTGCGGCTTATGTGCAGCATAGGGTTGTGCGAGTCACAGGCGAAACAAGTCTACAGGTCAATAAGGTACGATTGCTCATCTTTTCTTCATGTATAATAATACAAATAATAATAGAAACTTTCAAAACCAAACTGCCAATAAGCTAGTTATTTCCTGTATGCCAGTAGTTTAACTTAAAAAGATAAAAAATAGACACTTTATGACCCATTTTTGTGTAATTTTAATTAATTCATAGGTGCATATCTCGTATAAAACTATAAATAGCGACTGGCCTATTTTTTGCTGCGCTCTACTAACGTGCCGCTTACGCGCCACACTCACATCTGGTGCGGCCAGTTTCATCGACTATAGCGGAGGCGTAGTGCTGCAGCAGCCGCCCCGCCAACGGTCTGCGTTACGCTACGTGTTTAATATAGCCAAGGGCTAAGCCCTCAAATAGCATTCACAGTCGTACCAACACGGAGATCGCCAGATCGAATCCCCGTGTTACCTCCCGCTCGGTCGGGCGTCCCAACAGACACAATTGGCCGTGTCTGCGGTTGGGAAGCCGGATGTGTCCTGGTCACTTCACTGGCGCCCCCTCTGCTCGGTCGGGGCACCTGTTCGAGGGGGAGGGGGAACTGGGGGGGGTGGCATGATCCCCCCACTCGCTACGTCCCCCTGGTGAAACTCCTCACTGTCAGGTGATAAGAAGCGGCTGGTGACTTCACATGTATCGGAGGAGGCATGTGGTAGTCTGCAATCCTCCCCGGATCGGCAAGGGGGGTGGAGCAGTGACTGGGACAGCTCGGAAGAGTGGGGTAATTGGCCAAGTACAGCTGGGGAGACAAAGGAGGGGGGAAAAAATCCCCCAAAAAAGCATTCACAGTGAACATTGTGATCAGCATTTTGTTAACATGTGCTGTTTTTGTGGGTGGAGTGTATGCTGTGGGTGGAGTGTATGTTGAGGGTGAAGTGTATGCTGTGGGTGGAGTGTTTGCTGTGGTTGCTGTGGTCATGCTCATGTCATGCAGTAGTAACGCTGGTGTTCCTGTTGCAGGTGACAGATGGTTCAGTGATTGCCCTGGTGCCTAAGCAGAACTCGGCGTATAATATCTCCAACTCCTCCACATTCACCAAGTCCCTCAGCAGATACGGTACGAGAGAAGGTGTGTGTGTGTGTGTGTGTGTGTGTGTGTGTGTGTGTGTGTGTGTGTGTGTTTTCACATGTAATGATAAATTCCTGGTGCCCCACCTACCCTGACTACTGCCGAAAGAGGGCTCTATGCATGACAGCTGTTGACGGGGGAGTTTGATGCTGAGGCAGAGTGGCAGGTGTCGTTTGTCTGTCCGTCTTTCTGTCTTCATTTTGGTCAGTGGCCCTTACTTGTGCCATGCCATGGCTTTCCTCAGTGACCCGGGATTTGATTGATGGATGAATGGGGGGGGGGCAGCTTTGAGGTTCAGCCCTTGCAGCCGGCTGACCAGCCCGTTCCACCACAAGCCTCTTCATCACTGATCGTAGCTTTTTTCAGTACTCCTCTTGCTCCTTGTCTTCTCACTCTGTCTCTCCTGTTTCTCGCGTTCTCCATCTCTATCATTCCTTTCCTTTCCACTTTTTCTACTTCACTGCCTCTTTTCTTTTCTTGCCTTTTTACACTCCGTCCACTCTGTGCTCTGCCTCGTCTTTCCTCTCAACCTTTTCCCTTTCGTCCGTTTCTTTCTCGTGTATCTCCGTCCCTGGGCTCTGTCTCGCTGAAACACGCACACATAAACCCCCACGCCCCAAAGCAACAGCTGGGGGTGGACTTACTGTCTCCTGATGATTTTGAACCTTTCAGTCTTCTGCTCCCTCGTGAAGGTGACAAGTGTTCAGAGCCCAACACTTCTTCATTACAGCCTAGAGGATCAGCGTCCAGCTCAGAGGGCGAGGAAGGGATAGAGCGAGAAAGAGCGACAGGCAAATTAATTCTCGGGTAAAGGAGTAACGTGTAACTAGGTGAAGCTGTCACCCTTCACAACCCTTTTAAGTCCCCCTTTAAATGTCAAATAAGACATCTGGGTGGCGTGGCGGTTTATTCTGTTGCCTACCAACACGGGGAAGCTGGATGTGGGTATGTGTCCTGGTCGCTGCTCTAGCGCCTCCTCTGGTCAGTCGGGGCGCCTGTTCAGGGGGAAGGGAGAACTGGGGGGAATAGCATGATCCTCCCACGCGCTACATCCCCCAGGTGAAACTCTTCACTGTCAGGTGAAATGAAGTGGCTGGAGACTCCACATGTATCGGAGGAGGCATTTGGTAGTCTGCAGCCCTCCCTGGGTCGGCAGAGGGGGTGTAGCAGTGACCAGGATGGCTCAGAAGAGTGGGGTAATTGGCCAAGTACAGCTGGGAGAAAAAAAAAAGGGGGGGGGGGGATCCACAAAAAAAAGTCAAATAAAACGGAGTGAAATTTCACAAGGTAAATGAAAGAATGGGCGGCACGGTGGCGCAGTGGTTAGTGCGGTTGCCTCACAGCAAGAAGGTCCTGGGTTCGAGCCCCGGGGTAGTCCAACCTTGGTGGGTCATCCCAGGTTGTCCTCTGTGTGGAGTTCGCATGTTTTCCCCGTATCTGCGTGGGTTTCCTCCCACAGCCCAAAGACATGTAGGTCAGGTGAATCGGCCACACTAAATTGTCCCTAGGTATGAATGTGTGTGTGTGTGTGTGTGTGTGTGTGTGTGTGTGTGTGTGTGTGTGTGTGTGTGTGTGTGTGTGTGTGTGTGTGTGTGTAGCCTTGTGATGGGCTAGCTGCCTGTCCAGGGTGTCTCCCCGCCTGCCGCCCGGTGACTGCTGAAATAGGCTCCAGCATCCCCACAACCCTGAGAGCAGGATAAGCGGTTACGATAATGGATGGATGGAATTAAAGAATGCCCCAAGTTGCTTCATCCGTGTGGATAATCAGAGTCTATTCACTTTTTTACATCTGTTCTCTGCAACTAAATCTATGCTGCCTTGATCACAATATCGTGGGCTGGTTTCCCAGACGTGGATTAAAGCCTAGTCCTGAAGTAAACTGTTTTCTGTATGGAGAAGCCCCATTCAAAATTCAGTTTAATCCAGGACTAGCCTTAATCCGTGTCCAGAAAACTGGCCCATGCATTGTGCTTTAAAACTTACAAATATTCACCTTTAGTTCTTTTTCGTTACTTTCACACCCCAAAACGTACCATCTTATTGCAAACAACTGAGAAAATTAGCAGACGTTAACACATAAAAAAGGATGTCCTTTTAACAGTCATCGCCTCGTTTTGCACACATACACACACAAGCACTTTTAAGTCACTATACGTATGTATGTATGGATGGATGGATGGATGGATGAATATATGCTCAACTCTCCTCCTGTCCATCCTCCTGTGCGGTGCAGAGAGCATGCTGCGGACAGCCAGCAGTCCTGACAGCCTGCGATCCCGCACTCCCATGATCACCCCCGACCTGGAGAGTGGCACCAAACTGTGGCACCTGGTCAAGAACCACGACCACTCAGACCAGAGGGAAGGGGACAGAGGGAGTAAAATGGTCTCTGAGATCTACTTGACCAGACTGCTGGCCACCAAGGTAAAAACGGACACCCCCGGACATTAACAAGTAGTCACTTTGTTTGTACGCACACACAAAGGGAATAGAGGGTGTGATGACAAGATGATTTGACACACACACACACACACACACACACACACACACACACCTATAGCCAAAAACCTGACCACACCAAATCCTTGTCATTCACCCCCGTTTCCACCTGCAGCTCTCTCTGACCTTTGTTTTGCGGGTGTCTCAAAGCTCATTAACATTTTTAATAACCTTTTACCCAAGAGTGCACACACACACACATTGAGGAGCGAGAGCTTGTCTTAATTAGGAGGCTGACCTTTGACTATTGAGTTGTTTAGTTAGTGCTACCAGACCCTCTGTTGGTGGCCTTAGGGCTTGCAGGCCAAGGGCTTTACCCTGCAGTCATTACAAACCCAAATCCATTAAAATCTATTGACCCCGCTATCATATCTAGGTTTCAGATTTTTCAAGTCCGTGTGTTGGTTTGGTAGATTGTTAGCGGTCAGAGTATGTACTGGTATTTGGAAGGAAGCTGGACAGGGTAAAAATCGACTTCCCGACAATGTAAAAGGGGTTGCCTTGGCAAGTCCTCCTTACCCTGTTTTCACCTTCATATCAGCACTCAAGACTGTACAAACATAGACTGACACACATGTATGCCTACACAAAATTTACCTACATTTTTGGATCCAATTTGATTCTGACCAAAAACCAACGAAGCGGACTTTAACGAGTTTCTCTCGCAATATAAACTGTACACAAACGTGTGGGAGCATTCATATATACTTTTTACACATAAACTAACTATTAAAGTATAGCATGAAGTGTTTGCCGTTTCCCCTCATTTGCTGGCGCTAACACGCTTGATGAGTCGGCTCCTGCTGAACCTTCTTCCCCTTCCCCAGTATTTCACTTGGGTTGTCTATTGTTCTAGCCCCTGGTAGGAAAGTGCGAAGGTAAGCCCGACCAGGTCTGGAAGATTGGGAAGTAATTAGAATACGAGCCAGAGGAAGGCACTGAGGTAACATGAAAAACTGGTCTTCATTATTATGGACCCCACAGCTTTGTGCGTTTGGGAAGCTGGTTTATACATGTGTGGATGAATAGGAGAGTGCCAACTGCAGCTCTAATTGGCCAAAGTGTGGTTTTGAAAAAATAAGTTTGGACATATAAAGATGGGGAAGGGGGGGGGGTGCAGCTTTTATGGGATGATGATTCAAATCGTTTTCCATTCCGAAGGCATTTGTGAGGCTCTTGTGCCTCCAAGGTTGTGTGATGTGAAACGCATCGTCAAACAGCTTTCGGCTGAAGCCTCATTGGGCCTACTCCTAAACACTATATAGGACACTCAGCACACCAAACGTGCAATCATAAAGCATCTCAGAAAGTCCTAGATGCAAAGCACTGTCATTATGCTACAGCAGACGCTGGCAGCAAGGCCGTCTGAAGCAAAAGCAGCCTCCTCCCGAAGGGTTAGTACCTCCAAGGATGCCATCTTCAGTCTAGACCCCAAACAAAAAGGTGTACTTCTTTAAGAGGTACATTCATTTTTCATCCATTTACCTTTATTTAACCAGGTTAGTCCCACTAAGATTAAAATCTCTTTTACAAGAGAGACCTGGCCAAGAATGGCAGCAGTGCACCAGTTTCAGCACACACTTGCATGAAGACAACAGAATAGCTCAAAGTGCAAAATAGCATAAAAATGAAGGGAAAAGATACAAACCTGTTATCAATTGAAACATTTACAATTTCCAATAGACACAGATTCCATAGACTTAACCATACCTTTAAATTCGGATAGAGTAACCAAGTCCTGGAGTTTAAGTCTATTCTGCAGGCTATTCCAGGCAGATGGTGCAGAAATCATGAAGGCCTTCTTGCCCAGCTCAGTCCGAACTTTAGGAACAATCATTTGCAAGGTGTCCTGAGACCACAACCCATAAGTGCCATGTTTTATGGACAGAAAGATAGATAAATAACAGGGGAGGGTACCCAGAATGGCCTTATAGATAAAAACATACCAGTGACTAAGTCGCCGTGTTGGTAGAGCAGGCCAATTGACTTTGGAGTAAAGGACACGGTGATGAGTGAGGGCTCGACAAACCGTAATGCTCCATGATACACAGTGTCTAACATAGGGAGACAATGGGCTGATGCGTTCATGTACAGTAAGTCAGCAATTAAAAAAATAAAAGGCTACAAGCATCCGGGTGGTGTGGCTGTCTATTCCATTGCCAGCCGCACGGGCATCGCTGGTTCGAATCCCCGTGTTACCTCTGGCTTGGTCGGGCGTCAATTGGCTGCAATTGGCCGTGTCTGCAGGTGGGAAGCTGGATGTGGGTATGTGTCCAGGTCGCTGCACTAGCGCCTCCTCTGGTCAGTCGGGGCGCCTGTTCGGGGGGAAGGGGAACTGGGAGGAATAGCGTGATCCTCCCACGCGCTACGTCCCCCTGGCGAAACTCTTCACTGTCAGGTGAAAAGAAGTGGCTGGCGACTCCACATGTATCGGAGGAGGCATCTGGTAGTCTGCAGCCCTCCCCGGATCGGCAGAACAGGTGGAGGAGTGACTAGGACGGCTTGGAAGAGTAAGGTAATTGGCCAAGTACAACTGGGGGAGAAAAAGAGGGAAAGGCTACAAAAAACACTTAAAAACAATGGTGTTGTTGTAAGGATGTACTGAAGCGTATTGCTAGCTCTAAATGGGTTGAAAGCACAATATACGAGCAAGTACACCTACATACTCTCATTTAAGAGTGGATGACTGATTTCAGTGTAATGAAAAGAAAAAAGGTCTAATAATGTGTACATAAAGTGTTTAAGTACCCTTTTGGCTGCTACCTCTGCAGCAGTGCCTATGTACCTGTGACTGCTCCCCACCATAGTTTGCAATATATTCCTATGCAAGGATGACAGGAAGTACTGAATATATACATATATATGTATAAAGCCAAAAAACATATATCCATCCATCCATTATCCAAACTGCTTATCCTGCTGTCAGGGTCGTGGGGATGCTGGAGCCTATCCCAGCAGTCATTGGGCATCAGGCAGGGAGACACCCTAGACAGGCTGCCAGGCCATCATTGAGGTTGATACAGGGCATAACAACAAACAAAATTGGGAAGAGATTAAATGTTCCACCCTTCAGTATATTCAGAAGAATTGGGAGGAATGTCAATAAAGGTGAAAATTCTCACTAGCATTCTTTTAAGGTGCAAAATACACAAAGTAGTCAGGTTGGTTATTTGTAACGTGGTACAGGTGTAGCTGTTCAGTTGCTGCACTCGGGCGCTAGTGTCAGCTAGCCAGAGCTCAGGGACAGACTTCTTATGTGAGGGGTACTGAGACACGGGGCGTTCTGTAGGAGCACACTGTCCCTCATTTCATTTCTAACATGTGCCTGCACATTGTTTTTAATGACAATAAAATTGAATTGAATTGAATTTACTGTCTGCGGTACAAGGAAAAACTCAAACGGCCGGGACTGAGGAGATGTTGACTCTCGCCTGTTTAGGGTACACTTCAGAAGTTTGTAGACGATCTGTTTGAGACGATCTTCAGCACGGCCCACCGAGGAAGCGCCCTGCCCCTGGCCATTAAGTACATGTTTGACTTCCTAGACGAGCAGGCCGACAAACACTCCATATCTGATGCAGACGTACGGCACACCTGGAAGAGCAACTGGTGAGTGTGTGTGGGTGTGTGTGTGTGTGTGTGTGGCACTGGTGAGTATGAAGTGGAGTAAGTAATTGGTAGGTGGTGTTTTTAGTTGGTGCTTAGAAAAGCTGACTGAGTCAGTGGGAGAACATTAAGGCTGTGAGTCAGCGGATTGCACGATGTTGCTCTCGGACACATCTTCCTTACTTTTCTCTCTCTCTCCCTCGTTTTCTCTCTCTGTCCTTAGGTATTTCATCACTCAGATTCCTTTGTTTATTTCACCGGCTCTGTGTAGGCAGATTTATTCTTCGCAATGCTCATTATACCTTAAAAAGCCTGTCGAATCTTTCAAAATGTGCAGCTCTCTCTCTCTCTCTTTACCGACCTCTTTGCCATCCTTCTGTGCAGTCTTCCACTGAGGTTCTGGGTAAATGTGATAAAGAACCCTCAGTTCGTCTTCGACATCCACAAGAACAGCATTACAGATGCCTGTCTGTCCGTGGTGGCCCAGACCTTCATGGACTCCTGTTCAACGTCGGAGCACAAACTGGGGAAGGACTCACCCTCGAACAAGCTGCTCTACGCTAAAGACATCCCCAATTACAAGAACTGGGTAGAGAGGTAAGAGGGGGCCCGATTGAGCCTAGCATTTGTTTTGCATGTCGGAGAAATTCCGAGTGATTCTTTGAAAACCCCACCAGTTGAGATTTACTGCCCCCTCTTCTTCCCCGTGTTCATTCTATACCTCCTCTACCACTTGTGCAAACTTTCAACCCTGTCGTGTCCCTTAATTTTTTTTTTCTCCTTTCCTTTTCACTCCTCTCTGTTGGTCTCAATTTGATCCCACACTGCCTCCCTCCCACCTTCCTTCACCCTTGCCTTCCCTTCCTTCCTGTCGGTTTGTTTCTAGGTACTACTCTGACATCTCCAGGATGCCCGCCATCAGTGACCAGGACATGAGTGCCTACCTGGCGGAGCAGTCCCGCCTGCACCTCAACCAGTTCAACAGCATGTCCGCCCTGCACGAGATCTACTCTTATATTGTCAAGTACAAGGATGAGGTGAGGCTCCTCAGCCACTTCTACCACCCACACCTCATTTCAGCGTCTGACAGGCATAGTTAAACTATATTGTATTAGCTCACCAAGATCATTTTGCATCATGTGGCTGTTTTGATTGTCGGTTCTTGTTCATTGTATGATTTTAGCAAACACATATCGGTCTTTATAACCGCAAAAATGTCCCTTACTTCTAAGTGTGGGCACATGCCATTCTCTTATGAATGGCTTCTTAATTACATTGTTTTTTCAGGCATTTGCAGTGTTATGGTTTTGTTGTATTCGTGCCCCGTATTGTGTGTTTTGCTTTTTTTTATTATTCCGTTCATTTGTTTGCCAAGGTATCTCAATACGTTTCTTGAAAATTCATGAAAAAAAAACATGGTGTCCAGTGGGACCATGAGACATACAATGAATCCATGGTATTAGAAGGCCTAGATCAGGGATAGGCAACATTGACCCAGAAAGGGCCGGTGTGGGTGCAGGTCTTTGTTCCAACCAAGCAGTTGCACACCTGATTCTATTAGTCAACCAATAGTCTTTGCTAAGGACCTCGGTTTGTAGACTCAGGTGTGTAACTGCATGGTTGGAACAAAGACCTGCATCCAAGCCGGCCCTCTCTGGATCATGTTGCCCATCCCTGGAGATGTTAATCCACACATGGGATATGGCAGTACTCCAGCTGTCTTGTCAGAGCGGATCCCCTCTTATTTGTAAAACTTATAAGCAAGCATTGTGCTGTACATTTTGCTGAATATTTATCAGCCTCTCCCCCTCTCTGTCCTCAGATCTTGTCAGCTTTGGAACGGGACGAGCAGGCAAGGAGGCAGAGACTGAGGAGCAAGCTGGAGCAGGTCATTGACACAATGGCCCTGGCCAGCTGAGGACCAACCACCGCCTTCATCCTCTCCTCCTCATCCTCCTCACTCCTCCTCTCCATCTCTCTATCTCCCCCACTCCTCTTACCCAGAGAACAAATACTCCAACCCCCAATAACACAACAGACAAACTGCAAAGGACCAGAGCAGTACACTGCAAAATGGGGGGCGTTCGGCAGAGATGGGCGGGCCTGTGTGTGCATACGCGCAGGTGTGTGTGTGTCTGTTTGTGTCTGCAGGCCGTGTGGTGTTTGTGCACATGCTGTGTGAGAGACTGGGATACTGGACATTTTCACACATGCGTACACCAAGACCATATGACCGGAAAGCGTTTGGTTATTTTGGCTGTTGTTGTTTGTGGTTTGCTTTGTCTTTTGATTTCCGGGAGTTGTACTGTAATGACGCAATGTTAAGGACAGCGACGATGGCAAGAGAAAAGGAACTCCAAAACTGGCATTGTTAAGCAGAACGGAATGTTTTTGAACATGGACCAATCCGTGACGAGCCAATGGAAAATGGCTCCTTGGGTCATGTGACTCCAGTAGGTGACATTTAAAAAAAAAGGTGGATTTTATTTTTCTTTTTGGTATAAATGTAATCAACTGCCCACTCTCTGATCTCTCGCCACTTGTATTACTGCTGAATTTGCACAATTTACAGAAAACGTTACAAAGGAAGACTATATAGATATTATATATAAATACAGCTACATTTTTAAAGAAACAAAGATTAGGGTGAAACATGTTTGTTTTGTTTTTTTTGGTTTGTTTTAGCCAACAAACTCAATAAAAAACAACAGTGAAACACAATTTGATATTTCAAATGAAAAAGATCAATGTAGGAAAAAAAAACAATGAAAAAAGAAACAAAAAAGTTGTCCTGTGCCATGTTTTCTTTGAATGTTGTTTAGTGCAAAGACATTTTGTTAGATGGATTGTGCTACCGTATGATTTAAATATGAACATGCCTAGTGACTGAAAAGAGTTGTTTGCGTTACGAACCATCACTAGATCCTAGCTGGAAATGGCGGGAAGCAAGAACACAAATGTAATTATCATTCTTTTCAACATGGGACACTTCCTCGAAGAGTGATGACATGAAGTCGCCATTGCAAACTCAATTAGTGCAATCTTATTTGGTTTGAAAGAACTGAAAGCATACTCGCAGGATTGTTGCTTCGTCATGGCCACATCAGAATCTGGCTGCAAGGCTAGTTCGTTTCTTTCAGGGCTCAAGATGTGACAATTTAGTGGATCACGGTACAGTGACTGAACAATGAAGTAGCTACATTGCACTACCTGAAACAATAAATATCCCCCCATTTTCTCAATGGCCACAGTGGACGCCAATTCCTCGTCGTGAGGACTGGGAGGTTTCTACCGCTCCTTGAGACACATTAGTCGGTTGCTATCGTAGCATCACACAGATGAGGCCACCCTCGACTATAATCATAGTTTAGAGGCTGTCGTATTTGTAGACCCACCCAAACAAGCACAGAGCCTGTTGAAGCAGAGCCAAAGTCTTGGTGGTTGCATACTTTCTTTACCTCCTAAAAGGAGCTTCAATGAGGTCAGGTAGGGCTTAGCCAGGCCCCTTGGTGGTGGAAAAAGTGGGGAAAGCTGTTTTCAGCCCCGGGCTACATTTCTTCCACTTTCTCAATGTTAATACCTAGATAGTGGGGCAAGGTAAAGATATATTGAGTGTTCCTATCCACCTCTACCATCCTGGTTTGAGACAGGGGCTTTAGCGGGGTTTTTTCTCCTCCATGGGGTGGGGGGGTATCTTGAGATACAGAGGTTAGGCACCTCTGTTCATTACCTACATGAGGCTAAGTAATCCTCTCTTTAGCCTCCAGCCCTTGTTTCAAAACAAGCCTTTTGCCATGTGTGGCTTAAGCTTTTTTTTTTTTATTACTGCTTTCTTAAGAGGATTTCTCTTTTTTGAAGTCTTGAAGTCACGTTTTTTTTTTTTTTGTTTTTTTTTACTTGTGAGAAACGGTGTTTTCTTTTTTCCCTGCTTGCCGAAAACCAAACTGTGGTCTGTATGTTTTTGTTGATGTTTTATTTTGTAAATTTAATACTTTTTCATGATGAATGGAAGCTATTTGCCATTTTTTTGTAATCAGGTCTTCTTCTTTTTTTTTTCTTTTTTTTTTTTCTTGTCTCATATTTTGCCATGTAAATTGTACATTACGGTACCCGGAAGGCAAAATTCTCCTTGGTTTGCCTGAACTTGAAGTACTTGATTGATCTCAAGGTTTATTTTCCTGATCTCAAGGATCACAATGAAACTGTTGCATCAGATGAGCATCTGTGTCTGTTGTGATGAAAATGTGACTTGCTGCTTTTATTCTGTACCTTGTTTTTTTTTTCCTGTTTGTTTTTTTTGTTTGTTTTTTTCACCAGAAATTAGGGCTGTTATGCTGATCATGAATGCTGTTGCTATCCATTTTTATGCCAGGTCCCTTAAAAAAAAAAAAAAAGAGTTCAGTCTTCTCCATAGCACACAAAGAGTGAGCACACTTTAAGATACTCCCAACCGGTTTGGTGTACGTTTACTTAAGATGTGACTTTGGTTTCTCGAACTGCATATGAGCCTAAGGTAATTCAACTGAATAATTACTGGAACACAATAGAATTTTACTCCAAAACTATACGTAGAGAGCCTAAAACAGTCCCGACGAACCCCCTCCTGCTGTGTTAGGCCAACTAACCAATGCTAGTACCCCCTGTTAATCATCTGTCTCACCTCCGTGATAATAAGATAAAACATGAGCACATTTCTGTTGCAAGTAGCCACATATATATATATATATATATATATATATATATATATATGATGCTCTTATGTCAATGGGCTTGAAGCTAGACAACACCTGAAGCTCATGTATTGCTCTTTGCAGCAGTGCTATCAATTGTCCATATTCAGATTTTATACACTATATATATATATATATACAAGAAAATAGGGAGATACCAAACTGAGGCGCTTTCAAATGTCTGTCCTTATGGCCCTCTGTCAGGCTATGCAGAGATACTCAAAACGTTTTCCATTCTCAGGTTCATGGCTCATTTGTGCTATACTGTGGCTTTGATTTGGTTGATTTAAACGACTGCTGAGGGAGTGGGTCTGTTTACTGTTTGCATGGCTGCTTGCCTTTTACATCAACCTGAAAAACAAGACAATTCCCTCTATCTCTTAGTTTGCACTGTTTGGTGTGGTAATTGACTCGTATTTAGTGTCAGTGGAATGGTGTAATGTACAGCATGTCTACCGGCTTACTCCAGGGATATTCAGCATCATCGCAAACACCCAATAGTACCATCTGAGTGAGGCTGATTTATATGATCTGTAATGTTGCGCAAACTCAGCAACTGCAGTTTATGATAGTCCAGTTTCTGTCTTTACACTGTTATCGGTTATAAACAAATGAAAAAAAAATTGAATTTTACTGGATTGCCTCATTCGGGTCCGTGTAAATGTATCTTTCATGCAGTTGTACGCCTAATATCCCACCCTCTAAAAGTCAGGCTTCAACCATGATATTAAGTCACACGGTTTGGTGTAGACTTTTCTTCAAATCTAGGTACCTGGCAGCTTTTGTCTTTTTTCCCCCCCTCTTTGTTCCAGTTGACAATTTCAGTAGCTGTTCTTTTTTTTACATCTGTTTCCAAACAAAAGCCACATACAATCCAACGAAGTACGGAGGTAAATGAATTTCAGAGAATGATGGAAAAGGAATTTTAATACTACAATAATTCTGTTTTTAAAGAGTTTCAGACTTGAAGCAACAGTCACAAGTTTGCAGGTTAACATTCATTGTGTAAATATTCTGTTATTTCCTATTTTGCAGATTTACTACTTGTAAATAAACACGCATCAAGGAGAGATTAAACATTTTTTGCTAAATTAAGTGTGGATTTGAATTTTATTGTGCCGTTTTCATTTACGGATGCAAATACTTATGTTTCCCACAGCGACTGTCTGTGGAATGGCAGATGTTGCTACATAGATCTGGTATAATGTGGTATGTTGTAGCTTTACATATCTACCCCAAACCTTTAGTTTATGCTAATTGGTCATTTTACATGTTTGAATGCTGAATGTGTGCTCAGAAAACATTAGAGGATGTTGTGTAGAAGTTCACTCTTGATACCATATCCCCCAAGCATTTCACATGGAGACTATGGTTCCCAATCAGTGGTAGATTATTCATTCAATAAACCTAATCAAGCCAAGGGGGCCTCCAGGTAGCATTGCAGTCTATTCCATTGCCTACCAACACGGGGATCGCTGGTTCGAATCCCCGTGTTACCTCTGGCTTGGTCAGGTGTCCCTACAGATACAATTGCCTGTGTCTTTGGGCGGGAAGCCGGATGTGGGTATGTGTCCTGGTGGCTGCACTAGCGCCTCCTCTGGTTGGTCTGGGAGCCTGTTCAGGGGGGCGGGGGGAACTGGGGGGTATAGCGTGATCCTCCTACGTGCTACATTCCCCTGGTGAAACTCTTCACTGTCAGGTGAAATGAAGTGGCTGGAGACTCCACATGTATCGGAGGAGGCATGTGGTAGTCTGCAGCCCTCCCTAGATTGGCAGAGGGGGTGGAGCAGTGACCAGGATGGCTCGGAGAGTGGGGTGATTGGCCGGGTACAATTGGGGAGAAAAAGGGTCTGGGAAAAAATCCACAAAAAAAACCCTAATCAATCCAACTTGGATTCATGGAAGGGTTGGAGCCTATCCCACAAAACAATTGGATATTGGACATCCGGACAGTTTGCCAAGTCCCTCATATATGCCCCACACACACTCCCACACATACTTTTGGCAATTTAATCTTGAGCGTTCTTGAGCATTTCTCCCTTCATTTTCTCTGTTGTCACCAAACTTCCTCACACCCTGTTTTCTTTCACAAGACCCCAATGTCTTCTAATCATGTGGGCAGGAGCAATACTCTTAGCACCAATTTAAGAATGTAGAGAAGGCAAGCAAGGGATGAAAGCAGTTTCTCACTTATTTAATGATGGGCTAGCTGTTGAGATTTTGAAAACCTTCTCTCCAGTCCTTCATGACTAAATGATTCTACCACTGGTGTTAAAAGAAATGTTTAGAGCAACTTTTGCGGTAACCTCACTTTTCTGTCTTCCTGCTTCCATAACAGCACAAGCATCATTAGTCATTTTTAAGGAAAGAACGAGAGTTGCTTATGGTGGTTTGTTCTCTGGCTTCATAATAGGCTACTAACACATTTGCCCACTAACCATACATCATCCTTGCAATGTTCTCGGCTTACATGGGTAGTTGCATGGAAGAGGGGCTCCAAGTGTGCAACACAGTAGTGTGTCAACTAGCCCAAAAAGGCAAAGCTGTAGTGCCAGAGTTGCTCAAGCATCGCTGCTATGCAGGAAGAGAGCCACAAAAGCATATTGTAATGAAGTAAAACCACCCTGTCCTTCACCACGCCCAGTTTACTGTCATCACCCCTCTCCCCTCTCTCCCTCCCATCGGATCCAATGAGCCCAGATAGACAGAAAATGTTATCGTTCACACCATGTGTAACCAACCGGGCTAATTCAATTAAAATTCCATCTGAGGAGGAACGCTGAAATTGCGTAATGGTTGTGGGAGCACTGAATCTCGTAATGATCCTGTCAAGAAGCAAATGATCTTGCAGTGTGAACATTATGATAAATTTCCAGCAGAGCACAAGATGCTCGTTTCTCTCCCCCCCTCCTCCCTCCTCATCGCCTCGCCTATGAGACGCTGTTGCTATAGTTAATAAAGCCACGATCTGTGTTTGCCCCCCTTTCTCTTTAATCTCGTTTAGTTACAATTGAATAGCACTCCGTATGTTTTATCACAGACTGAACCCAATGAAATTGGAATTCTATTTTAGCCGAGCCATCTTTTGGTGTCTGTCAGTGTACATTGCATCAAGAGCACAGCGGAACCAAGGAGCCCTGGGTGGTGGTGGTATCTAAGGCTTGCAAATCCGGTGCACCGTTCAGTTGCTCCTTGCGTGGCGAAGGTGACAGCCGTGACCGGTCGTGGGATGCTACCAGACGGATTACTGTCACTCCTCAACTTATGGAGCGGCGGCAAGAGTGGTTCAGTGTGTGTGTGTGTTTTGCAGGAAGAATAGGAGAGTGGGCGTTCAAGCACAGGTGCTGCCAACCTTCAGCCCACCCTCATGCATTGCTTGGTTCCCCAATTAGTGGTGGGTCACTACTATGCAAGAGGATGGAAAATGGAAGTAATGAAGGTCTTTAAAATAGCCTGTGATAAAACATTAATACATCACACAGACAAAACGTGCCAGTAGCCTAGGCCTATTCTTAACCGTGCAAAAATTCAGCAAACAGTCTCACTCGACTTCTTATACCAACACACTCATTGGACTTGGACTTCATTTGTAATCAACCCCAAGCCACATACTAAATACATTGTACTGTATTTCAAACATTGACTTACAAAGCCAGAACACAGAGCTAACATCCTGTTGTGTTACTGCATGTAGGAAGGCCCACTGAATCAAGTCCCTAACCTGTTCCCAATAAACAAATGTGCAAGCAAAAGACTCCAAATCTCTAGCACACACTATTCAAAATACATGGCAGAAATGAAATTTTCCCTGGTCTTGTTTTTTTACAAAAAGCATAAACGTAGTTTGAGTGATGTTTTTTTTTTTTACCCTACCTTGGACATGCATCTTGGGGCATATTCAGTATTACTGAGGATCTAGGGTAGATTTCTGTTACAGGTTTAGCAACAACATTTTAAAATACCCAGGCACAATTAATGCTGATAAGGAGAAAGTAAAGCAACATAGTAGCATACAGACAAACCATTTCAAGGGTTTTCTCAAGATATTTCACGGGCAGAATATCTAGGGCTTGGGTCGACTGCAGAAACAATTTAAAGGATTCATGCGAGACGATACCCGAGTAATGTCCATGGCATCTGCTTTGATGTCTGTTCAAGTGCTGGAATCCTTGTTTACAAGGCGGCTATGAAACTTTTTACATTTCTTTAGGGGGCAGATTTTGGAGATGGAGAGATACTCTGACCTAGACAATGGAGAGCTGCCATAAGAGAATGAACTCATCCTGGGGGAAATGGCCCTCAAAGCAGAATAGGAACAGGAAGTCATAATGGATATGACATGACATGGGAAGAGGAGATGCTCCTGCCAATCACAGAAAAACTCCTCTATAGAGAGAGAGGTCCTCCTCAAGAGCACAGTAACTGGAGAAAAGAGGAGCTACACCTCTGGATGAACAGGCCAACTGCAGGACTTCAGAAAAGAAAAATTACATACTTCACTTAGACCAGAAGAACTCAATGCAGCAGACCCCCCCCCCCCAGTAAGGAAAACTTGTCAAGGAAAAAGAGTTGCAAGAACATCACCCGAAAAACCCGCTGACAAAGGGGAAAGTCAGAAGGTGTTGGGGAAGTACCTGACTCCCCGGTTGGCTCTGTCAAAAGGAAGTGAGGAAATGATGGTTATCCTCAGCCAAGTTGTCTGGTACCTCCTATGCCAGCGGCAGGTAGAAGAAAGCCAGTCTTTTTTCAAGGCCAAAAAACCAAACTGAGCAGCTGCTGCTCCTGGTCCAACAAAAAGCCTGGCAGCCGAAACTCAGCAGCAAACTGAAGGCCGAGATGAGGTGGGCTGCTCTGCTGAGCCAGACGGCGGAGACACAGCCGCAAAGCCAAACGTTCCGTCTTCTAAAAGAAAGAAATCAAACATAAATGAAGTGATAGAAAGAACATGTCAGAGAAGGAGAAGAAAGAACATCATCATAGATGCAAAGTATGACAGCTGTGTGACTGTTGTGAACAGAACGATACAAGGCCATTGTCTAAAAGTTGTAACTGGAAGGTGACCTCATACTGACCGCACATTTTTAACTAAGTATCTAAACAGTACATATTATTTACATAATATCCCGAATAGACGCTTAACATTGACATAATAAGCATAATTGCCATAGATGCTTTTGCTCCGGTTCAAAAGAGCTCAAGTTAGCTCATCTGAATCAGGTTTTTAGCCAGCCAACGACCCAGAAAAGCAAGCGCATGTTACAGGTGATAGAGCGCATCTTACGTGCATGGCTGTCGATGGTGTTTTTATGACGTCCTTCCTCAGGTGAAACTGCATGGACACTGGACAGTAGTACCAAGTGAGAGAATACGAGGGAGAGTCGAACACTGTGTCCTAACTGAATGCGACGCGAGGGGGCGTCAGCGATAAAATCAGTCGGATTGCTTTATTTCTATTGTAGCAAATTCGAGGGGCAGTCCGAGATACCATCGCCACAGCCGGGACGCGAACCCGTATCTCCTGCACCGCAAGCGACAACGTTAACCAGTCGACTAAAGGGTCCGACCCGTTAGTCAAGGACCAACGTGTCTACTTATCCATGCACGTTATACTACCCCCCTCCTTCGGGAATATCAGCTCCTTCACGCCTCAGGGCGCCTACACTTCCGATGGCCTTACGGTCGCTCCATCCCACTTATGACACCAATATAGCGAATTCGGGGGGCAGTCTGGGAGACCGTCGCCATGGCCGGGACGCGAACCTGTGTCTCCCGCTCCGCAAGCGACAACGTTAACCAGTCGACTAAAGGGTCCGACCCGTTAGTCAAGGACCAACGTGTCTACTTATCCATGCACGTTACACTATTTAACTGGCCTAACTGGGCGCGGCGACGCAGCGCGCCATTTTGAGTTGAACTTTCGTCGGACTTCCTGTTTCGATTTACTTCCGGTCGCTCGCGTTGAGAAGCGCTGTGTCATGGATGAGGAAGGTGTCCAGTCTGATCTTGAGATAGGTACGTGATTTGTTTGTTTACGTGGCGGTTTCAGTGTGGACAGAGAGCGTCCGATGCGACACGAGAGTCGACATTCGCGTCCAGTTAGGATGGTGGTGTGTGGGGTGTCCGGGTAGCGTAGCGGTCTATTCCGTTGCCTACCAACACGGGGATCGTCGTTTCGAATCCCCGTGTTACCTCCGGCTTGGTCGGGCGGCCCTACAGACACACTTGGCCGTGTCTGTGGGTGGGAAGCCAGATGTGGGTATGTGGCTTGGTCGCTGCACTAGCGCCTCCTCTGGTTTATCGCGGGGGGGGGTAGCGTGAACCTCCCCTGGCGAAACTCCTCACTGTCAGGTGAAAATGAAGCGGCTGGCGACTCCAGGTGTATCAGAGGAGGCATGTGGTAGTCTGCAGCCCTCCCCGGATTGGCAGAGGGGGTGGAGCAGCGACCGGGACGGCTCGGAAGAGTGGGGTAATTGGCCAAATACAATTGACCCTTCGCTAAGCCACGCCTCCGAAATGCAGACGGGCCAGTCACTGCACAGCATAGGACAGAGGTCCGACACTTTCATGGCGGCGCTCCGTTGACTCTGATGCAAAAGTTTAAGATTTTCTTCATTTTCGAGCTGGTTTTGTGGACTTTTAGCTAGTCATGGTTAAACGTTGTGCCTGGGGCTCTTGTTAACAGTGACACTCGTTACCCGGAGAGGTTGGAAGGAGATGTACGTTTTTTTCTCCCTTTCCAAAGTCAAACCCTGAAAAGTGTGGATAAAGCTATGTGGACGTCCTCAAATCCAGCTCAACCCCTCAAAGATCAACAAGCACAGCTTTGTCTGCTCCAAGGTAAGTAATTACTTTTATTTACCGTAAAATAATGTTAAAGCTTGACGGACTCAGCAACAGTAACTAAGGGGGGCGGGCCTTAGTGAAGGGTCAATTGGGGAGGGGGAAAAGGGGGGGAAGGATGGTGATGTGTGTGGGGGGGTGCAAAGCTAATACGGCACATAATCAAACAACATTCCTTAGACTTTATCGAATAATCACAAATGTCATTTTTAATACTTTTAGTAAAACCTAAATATCCCTGCTATGGGTTAATTTAAGAAGGCCGAGGTTGCACACAGAAAAGTTTTTTTTGTTTTTGTTTTAGGACAGACAATTTAATGAGTAGGCTTAACCACATTTATAATTCTGCACATTTATGTCATGTTTATAGCTCCAGACAATGGCTAATTAATTTATTGCTTGATTAGCGCCTGTCCCCAGGCTGGGAAGATAAAAATAAATAAACAAAATACTGAATAAACAAACTGTTTTGTGATATAGTCTCTCCAATTTAGAGTCAAACACTTCAGATTGTTTCTCAGACGATGGGATCCTGACTTACGGGAAAATGTAGACCAGCAGAACTGCATGTTGGTCAAAAGCCACGTAACGGCAATTTTGGTGGTTTGCTTTTTATTTTTTATGTTCAGTAAGTTTCGGCAGTGACTGCTTGTGGGATGCTTGGGGCTCCCATGAATGAGAGAAAAAATCAAATCCATAGGACTCCAGCGGTTTTCTCAGCCCCTAGGATAGCCACTAATCTCTTACAGATACATGTGGTTCATTTCAAGAGGGGTAGGGCCGTGATTTCCATGCGCAGAAAGAGATGCGCACACCTACCTTAACCCTTGCTGAACCTTCGGCAGGATATTGAAGTGTATGATGGATCCTTTGATGAGGCAGCGTTTGAGTTGGAGTGAACCTTCACCTGCTGGTTTTTCTCTGTTCCGTCCAGCTTGTTAATTTCTCTGCAGGTAGAAACCATTAGCGGAGGCATTTCTCCGTCAGGGCATGAGAAAATCTATTCCCTGCCTTACTGACCCCTGATGTCTGATTAACACACATGGGTTAACAATCTATAAAGGATGTTACAAGGCGTTTTTAGATATGTGTTAGTATCTTCCTGGCTCTATCCATTAAACAACTCAATTAATTCATAACTTGAAGTATTCCATGTACTAAAGTGGATGCTATATTTTGATATTACTGGAGTTAAATCCTCTTTAACGTGAACTGGTTAAGGCTAATTGTTTTAGGCTGTCATCTGTCCTTTCAATGGGTCTTACCCTGTGTTCTCCAAATCTTGACAAGCCTGCCATGTCCTGCTCCAGAGGCCTCAATTGTTCTGACAGCACCAATAGAGACGTACTCTAAGGGTGAAGGGCGAACCCAAGCGCCACTGCATACACCTTCAGGCTTTTCAGCAACCCCTGTAGACCCTCCCTTCCTCCCCAGACACACATTGTCCGTTTCGCCTGTCTTCCCTGCTAAGTGATAGGGTCAGACACCTGTGGGGCTGGAGGTGTCTGTCTGATTCGTCCGACCACCCTTCACACTTCCACTCGAGGATGGAGAGTTGGGCTCTGTCTAGCTGTGCGCCTCCACCATCTTTACACTCACCTGTATATGTGTGTGTGTGTGTGTGTGTGTGTGTGTATGTGAGGCGGTGGTTACTGAATGTGTGTGGTGTCAAGCGACCAGGGAAGTCAAGGGGTGACTCACCCACCCACTGCAGACGTTGCTGGTCAATTAAATCGCAACTCCGCTGATTGATGGTCAAGTCGGATCGGTAGGCTGCGCTGAAATCATCATCAATAATGGCTGCAGTCCATAGTGTTGCACACACACAAACACACACAAACACACGCACAAACACACGTACACGATGCTGCCCCTTTCATCTTCAAACGTGTGTCTCGGGCTGCATGTTTTTCCTGTGCGCCTTGCAGCTTCAGGGAGCTGAACTTGAAAGGCGGTCCCTTTCCTCAGAGGAAAGAATGAATCTCTTTCAGTCTATTGTGACATTAAGCTTTGTGGGGCCACAACAAAGACGTTAAATAGATATGTACTCATTTTCCGTCAAAGGTTATTTTGTTCTGAATAACTTAAATCGTTTTTCAAAGAGCTGGTACGTGGACAATAGGAGTAAAATATTTCTATTTTATTTTTATTTCCTTGGTTGATGATTAGCAACGATTCATGCCAGCCAAGGGGGTGAAATTTGTCTGTGTCTTTTGAAGATAAGAAAATAAAAAGGTATGGGATGCAAACATGTTATTCCTCATTTTTTTATATATATATTCACAGAATTGTCTGTGCTAAAGCTGCTTGGACCATTGTCTTTAAATACGCTCCTTGATAAACTGCTGGTTCTGATTAAAATGTACTGTATTAGGAGACTCCCACACTGGAAGTTCTTCGTAAAATCCTCAAAGATGAGTCGTAATTGTGGCCCTTTCACCTTTTCATATAATTTGCGTATGGTCGCATCATGTGAGCGCATCAGAATAGTTGTCAGCATGCCACTGCTCCTCCCACCTCCCCCCACAGGCACTGCCATCTCCCACATTCACCCACAACACTGTCACTTTGATGTCAGGGGGACGTGGGGTCTCTTAATGAGCAAGCACTCATGAATTAATTAATCACTTCTTGTGAGCATTTCGCACACAGCAGCTTGTGATCAAGTGCATTGTGGGACAGAGATAAGACGCGGACGTTGCCTGTCAATGGAGCTGACACACGGACCCTTAATTAGTTTAATTAATTAACCGTGGGGATGAGGCCACAGTGGAGGGTGCGTGTGTGTGTGTGTGTGTGTGTGTGTGTGTGTGTGCATGTATGCTGGCTTGCGTGTTCAGGTATACGCGTCTCAATGCGTGTCAGTGTAATGGAACAACTGACTACCTGGAGATTGAGATTTGCTTGCCATGTGCTGGCTGGAAGATAAGAGAAAGGGTTAATTGCACTGGCAGGGGGTAGTGTTTCTTGGGGAATGTACAATGCACTTGGTAGAGGATTCATCTCATAGGTTGGCTTCATGCTTTATTAGTTGCAGGGGAAGACGTTTCTTACTGACCTTTAGCTTTCATAACTTTGTGCTCCACCGTTGATGCCATGTGGGATCGTGGATGTCACCTTCATGGTATCACGCGGCGCACACGTGTTTGTGAACTTATTGCTCTCTCGGTCCCAACGCAACACCGCGAGCTGGACGCCGCATTCAGATGTTGTCATTTCATATCCGGAGCTATCAAGTCTGTGTTGGTAATGGGGCATTTGCAGACTGAGGGTTTTGTACCCCTGGTTCCCTGTGGCTTGCTAAGATAGTTTGTTTCATATTTATGTGGGCAGTAATATGGTCTCTTCATAACTTCACAATTAGCATTCGTGGAATTACTGTAGTGAGGGTCAACGTTTTGTAATTTCTCTTTAGAAATAGACAAATATGTCTGTGCTCTTCAAACTTAAGTAATAAACAATCATAAAAGGATGACTTTCAAACTTTTCACAAAAAATCAAAAAGATAAGGGACCTGGATTAGTGACAGAAAAGCATCAAAATTAAAAGCAAAATAGTAGTGTCTGGGTAACAAAAAAGAAAAAGAAAATGGAAAAATATGATGGAAACACAATCTGAGAGCAAAAATGTTTTTGTTTACACGCTGCAAAAAGAAAAGGCATTTCTGAACAAGTATCTTAAAGACATAAACGATTTACTCATCATGACTTAAGAATATCTATCTTGAGTTATCTAACTTAGTTATTTCATTTTTAGAAGTAAAGTAAGAGTTTTTATGGAGAACTTCTTTGAGTGGTTTTGACCAATAGTTGCCTAATTAAATTCAAAGTTATGCTCAAGACTAGATAGAAAATCTTTAAATCAATGTAATTTAACTTGTTTCAAGTTTTTTGGTCTCACAGGTTGTTTATCTGATTTCATGTTTCAAGAAATCTTACCTAGTTGAAATATTTCCCTGCACCTGCAGATTGTTTTACTTGTTTTGGGGATTTTACATCAATATGCTAAATTTTGGCCTGCATTTTTGCGGTGTATAATTTCCAATTTGCAAGAGCATCACATGGCCAAATGAAATGCACTGGAAAGAATCACTTGTTGTACTGGCACCTAGTGCATGAGGCATATAGCAATGTACCCAAATTACTCAGATGTGTATTACTTACACATTTCAATAAAGGTCTTTATATATTTACAATCATTTTCTGTAGTGCAGCGTTTACCCATCGATTGAGAGTTGAAGCTGTGGCACTGACTTCATTTTGGGGTTTCAAAAGTCTGTACAGTAAAAATCGAGTCATTTCTGAAGGCCAAAAGGCCACTGGAGAACATTTGAAGAAAACTTATTGCAACAGCGGGCTCTGAGGAATACATCCTGCTGCAGCACAACCTAGCAGAGCAGAGAGAGAGAGAGAAAGATAGAGAGAAAGAAAGAAAGGGCGAGAGGGGATGAAGAGGTAGAGACTTCACAGTACACTTTGTGCTCACTATTGTGCCTCACTTATAATGCCTTTCCATTGGCTATGAATTTTTCATAGCTCCTGTTGCTTGTCCCCCCCCCCCTTTGTTGAGCGAGCACACTTTTGCCAGTGTCCTCAAAAAGACAGCAGCCTTGACCTTCTCCTCTCCATTAGGAATGAATGAATGAATGGCGTTTTTCTGGCAGTCAGAAAATAAAAGATTGCAGAAGGCAGAGAGAGAGAGGGGGAGGAAGCAGAAAGCCTGGTGTGAAGTGAGTGCCGCAGTACAAATGGATGGAGAGGTGCCTTTAATGTCATGTTGTCATGGTAACGCGTCAGAAAGGGCCGTGAGACTGCAGGAAGAAAGTTGCGAATCAGTCTAACAATTGTCTTAGCCCATTTCACCTTATGGTGAACACAGAGGTAATCAGTTTTTCTTCTAGGGAGGGTGGTTATGCTGTCAAGGAACATTGGAATGATTGCCGTGCTGTATCTGGAGGGGCAAAATGTTCAGAGTTGAAGACAAAATACATCAAAAGACAGAACTCTAAACTCTAGATTGACACATTAATAAACACTTGTAACATTGAGGGTTTTTTTTTCTTTTCTCCTCTGGGGCCCCAGGAAAGACAATGAAGCTGGAGACTGGGTACAGCTGACCTCAGCAGGTCAGATAATTTCCAATATGTGGGATTTTAACTGTGAAAACAAGTGAGGTGGTCTCCAGGGATACAATGTACAGATGGGTGACAAATTAAGAAAAAACCTGTATGCTTCACCCCTACAGTGAGGGGGTCCGGGGGTTCTGTTATACTGTGGGGGGCATTTTTTCTGGCATGGTTTGGGTCCACTTGTCCCCTTAGAGGGAAGGGTCACTGCAAATCAATACAAAGTTATTCTGAGTGATTGCCTTTATTCTATGATGAAACGTTTCTATCCTGATGGGAGTGGTCTCTTCCAGGAGGACATTGCCCCCATCCACAGAGCGCAAGGGGTCACTGAGTAGTTTAATGGGTATGAAAATTATGTAAATCATATGCTATGGCCTTCACAGTCACCAGATTTCAACCCAATTGAACACCTATGGGAGGTTTTGGGACCCACGTTTTAGACAGCGCTCTCTACTAGCACCATCAAAAAAACAAATGAGGGAGAATGTTTTGGAAGAATGATGTTCCATCCCTCCAGTAGAGTTCAGAGACTTGAGACCTATAACAAGGAGCATTGAAGCTGTTCTTGAGGCTCTTGGTGGCCCAACACCTTAACAACACCTTATGTTGGTTTTTCCTTTAATTTGTCACCTGTCTGCATATAGTTCCGCAACATTTCTAGTACTCATGTCTAGTACATTTTTAGTTCATCTGATATTACTCATTGACAGTGGCGGTTCTAGGAATTTTTAACTGGGGTGGCAAAGGGATGTCTAGGGTTTGCCACAATGTGTTGTTAATGTGCTTGCTTAGTGTGTGGAATTTTTTATATGCATTCATATTCTACTAATAATAGGCAAAAACCGATTAATAGGCTACATGCTTACACATAACTGTTGATGGTCAGTCTTCTATTTTGCAAAAGCTTTATTGTCAAGTAGGCTAATATTAACAGTGACAGCTCATTTATATTAAGGCTATTGAGTAGTCAAGTGCTTATCGAAGCAAACCACCAAACAAAAACAAAAAAATGCATCATGTAAACCCTGGGTTCTATCTTCCTCTAAATTAACTCCAAATGACTAATCTGAGTTATGTAGTATCCCATACATTGTAGCAATAAGATATACAGATATAATAAGATAAGTAGCCTGGATTTCTTTGAATAAAGAATAAAAACAGGTTCTGACCATATTTATGGCCATTAAAGTCAGGGACTTTGTTCTGCAGGACAAACTGCAAGGTGATTGGAAATCCCTGCTATGGTACACCAACATAACACCAATTTACAGGCTTGTTTTCATCTGAGGAGACTAGCACAAAGTGACTGGATAAGTAACATGTATCATTACACAGTTAGTGGGACTGTGATTTTTGGACAAAGCAACAATGTGTATTACCATCTTCAGGTTCCTGAGCTTTATTATAATAAATAATACTCTGACCTGTAACTGAATCTGTACAAGTACTTAAGGTCATGGCTCTATAACAAGCCATTCAAAGAGCTGATGGGGCCTTTACCAAAAGGTAGGCTACTTTGAAATAATGATAATCATCATCATCATCATCATATTAAGCTGTCTTAATTAAAAACTATACCTCAATGTTCATGTGTCAGACTCAGTCTGAGATAATGTTAGAGATCAGGGTGAAGTGTATCTTTAGCTAGCACATGAACATATTCACATTGATGTTAGATATCCTTCCAGGTTATTTGCTAGATATGAGGTTGTTGCAGACTGTCTCAGGTTGCATTCTTGGTTGTACACATTGCACACTGTTGCCGGCCAAATAGAGTGGTTCTCAAACTTTTTGGGCCCAAAATTCAAACCAGAATCACAAGGTACTCATGGTATTAATTAATGATGCAGATTGCCTCAAACATCATGATTTTATTGTCATTAGAGATATTCTCCCTATATGGCACACTGACTACTACTCCTACTTTCGGCTGCTCCCGTTAGGGGTCGCCACAGCGGATCATCCGTTTCCATTTCTTCCTGTCTTCTGCGTCTTCCTCTGTCACACCAGCCACCTGCATGTCTTCCCTCACCACATCCATAAACCTTCTCTTTGGCCTTCCTCTTCTCCTCTTCCCTGGCAGCTCCATATTCAGCATCCTTCTCCCAATATACTCAGCATCTCTCCTCCACACATGTCCAAGCCATCTCAATCTTGCCTCTCTTGCTTTGTCTCCAAACCGTCCAACCTGAGCGGTCCCTCTAATATAATCGTTCCTAATCCTGTCCTTCTTCGTTACTCCCAGTGAAAATCTTAGCATCTTCAACTCTGCCACCTCCAGCTCCGCCTCCTGTCTTTTCGTCAGTGCCAATGTCTCCAAACCATATAACATAGCTGGTCTCACAACCATCTTGTAAACTTTCCCTTTAACTCTTGCTGGTACCCTTCTGTCGCAAATCACTCCTGACACTCTTCTCCACCCACTCCAACCTGCCTGCACTCTCTTTTTCACCTCTCTACTGCACTCCCCGTTACTTTGGACAGTTGACCCCAAGTATTTAAACTCAGATGTCTTTGTCACCTCCACTCCTTGCATCCTGACCATTCCACTGTCCTCTCTCTCATTCACGCATAGGTATTCCGTCTTGCTCCTACTGACTTTCATTCCTCTTCTCTCCAGTGCATACCTCCACCTCTCCAGGCTCTCCTCAACCTGCACCCTACTCTCACTACAGATCACAATGTCATCCGCGAACATCATCGTCCATGGAGACTCCTGCCTGATCTTGTCCGTCAACCTGTCCATCACCATTGCAAACAAGAAAGGGCTAAGAGCCGATCCTTGATGTAATCCCACCTCCACCTTGAACCCATCCGTCATTCCAACCGCACACCTCACCATTGTCACACTTCCCTCATACGTATCCTGCACCACTCCTACATACTTCTCTGCAACTCCTGACTTCCTCATACAATACCACACCTCCTCTCTCGGTACTCTGTCATAAGCTCTCTCTAAATCTACAAAGACACAGTGCAACTCTTTCTGGCCTTCTCTATACTTCTCAATCAACATTCTCAAAGCAAACATCGCATCTGTGGTGCTCTTTCGTGGCATGAAACCATACTGCTGCTCGCTGATCGTCACCTCTCCTCTTAACCTAGCTTCTATTACTCTTTCCCAAATCTTCATGCTGTGGCTGATCAACTTTATACCTCTGTAGTTGTTACAGTTCTGCACATCGCCTTTGTTCTTGAAAATCGGTACCAGTATGCTTCTTCTCCACTCCTCAGGCATCCTCTCACTTTCCAGGATTGTGTTAAACAATCTAGTTAGAAACTCCACTGCCATCTCTCCTAAACATCTCCATGCCTCCACAGGTATGTCATCAGGAACAACTGCCTTTCCATTCTTCATCCTCTTCATAGCTGCCCTCACTTCCTCCTTGCTAATCCGCTGAACTTCCTGATTCACTATCCCTACATCATCCAACCTTCTCTCTCTCTCATTTTCTTCATTCATCAGCCCCTCAAAGTATTCCTTCCACCTTCTTAGCACACTCTCCTCGCTTGTCAGCACATTTCCATCTCTATCCTTGATCGCCCTAACTTGCTGCACATCCTTTGCAGCTTGGTCCCTCTGTCTAGCCAATCGGTACAAGTCCTTTTCTCCTTCCTTAGTGTCTAATCTGTCATACAACTCACCATACGCCTTTTCCTTTGCCTTTGCCACCTCTCTCTTTGCTTTACGCTGCATCTCCTTGTACTCCTGTCTACTTTCTTCATCTCTCTGACTATCCCACTTCTTCTTTGCCAACCTTTTCCTCTGTATAATTTGCCGTACTTCCTCATTCCACCACCAAGTCTCCTTGTCTTCCTTCCTCTGTCCTGATGACACACCAAGTACCTTCCTAGCTGTCTCCCTCACTATTTCTGCAGTGGTTTTCCAGCCATCTGGCAACTCTTCACTACCACCCAGTGCCTGTCTTAACTCCTGCCTGAACTCCACACAACAGTCTTCCTTCTTCAACTTCCACCATTTGATCTTCGGCTGTGTCTTCACTCGCTTCCTCTTCTTGGTCTCCAAAGTCATCCTACAGACCACCATCCGATGCTGCCTGGCTACGCTCTCCCCTGTCACCACCTTGCAGTCTCCAATCCCTTTTAGATGGTGCCTTCTACATAAGATATAGTCCACCTGTGTGCACTTTCCTCCACTCTTGTACGTCACCCTGTGTTCCTCCCTCTTCTTGAAATATGTATTCACCACAGCCATTTCCATCCTTTTCACAAAATCGACCACCATCTGTCCTTCCACATTTCTCTTCTTGACTCCATACTTTCCCATCACCTCCTCATCACCTCTGTTCCCTTCACCAACATGTCCATTGAAGTCCGCTCCAATCACCACTCTCTCCTCCTTGGGTACCCTCTCCACCATGTCGTCCAACTCATTCCAGAATTCTTCTTTTTCATCCATCTCACACCCAACTTGCGGGGCATATGCGCTGATAACATTCAGCAATAAACCTTCAATTTCCAGCTTCATACTCATCACTCTGTCTGACACTCTCTTCACCTCCAGCACGCTCTTGACATACTCTTCCTTCAGAATTACCCCTACCCCATTTCTCCTCCCATTCACACCATGGTAGAAGAGTTTGAACCCACCTCCGATACTCCTGGCCTTACTCCCCTTCCACCTGGTCTCTTGCACACACAGTATGCCTACCTTTCTTCTTTCCATCATGTCAGCCAGCTCTCTCCCTTTACCAGTCATAGTGCCAACATTCAAAGTTCCAACTCTCACCTCCACATGCCTACCCTTCCTCCTCTCTAGCTGCCTCTGGACATGCTTTCCTCCTCTCCTTCTCCTTCGCCCAACAGTAGCATATGGCACACTGACAAATGATTAAATCTGAGAGGCAGCAATGCCATATGTCATTATCTGACATATAACATTATCTGACATGTGTGGGATCAAATAATAATGTCAGACAAAAGACAATGAAGTAAGGAGCTAGCAAAAACTCTTCAGGGGAGCTAAAGTTTTTTAAATTGCAGTTAATGTTTTAACTGTCCAGTTTGTCTAGTTTGTCTATATTTCACCACAAAGAAAGTAGAGCTGAAGAAGTTACATCAGGGAAATCGTGGTGACTGCTGATCTAATTTTAGCCATGTAGTAAATCATATAGTAACTGTACATCAATCACAATTGCCCCTATTTAAAGGTGGGCTATCTAACTGGAGGAAACCGGTTGTATGACGTATGCCTATAGAGCTGCCGTTATGCTTGCATCACTGCATAACCACCTACCACCCCACCTGCCACCTGTTCCGATTTGCTCTGTGTCCTTTATGGGGGTTGTGCTCCATGTTATTGGTAGTTTTAGTGTGCTCTAGGCGCAGTCTGTCATACAGCAGATCCATTCATTGTCAAAGCTCAAAGTCATATTGTAATTTTAATGTAATGAAAATATTTACTTCAAGTACAAAAGTGGCTCTGGTTTAAATAACACTGGACTTTTTATAATGTCCATTGCACCACACAGACGAGATATCACACAAAGTGACATATCGCCATTAGTCAGAGTTGAGTGAGGACACGGAAAAGCTTACCACAACCTGAGGGACAGTGAATGACCTACACACACACACACACACACACACACACACACACACACACACACACACACACACACACACACACACACACACACACACACACACACACACACACACACACACACAATGTTGTGTTAATGTTCATATTACTGTTATTGTGTACTGTCCAAATATTTGGACAAATTGTACTTGGATGCTTTGGCAAAATTTTTCTTAAAACTCATGCCAATAAAGCCCATTGAATTGAATTGAATTGAATTGGATTGGATTGGATTGAATTGAATTGAATTGAAAAGAAAGTAGGAAAGAGAAAGGAGGAGAGAGGACAGTGAGAAAACGGAAGGCAGGGGAAAGAGAGGCAGCAGCTGCGTGGAGGATAATGACCAGGTGGAGACGGCTGGCTTCTGTTTCTCTCTATCGCTCCAGTGAGTCTGGGGCAGAGGTTTGGGGACAGGAAAAACAGGGAAGAGGGAATGGCATGGAGGAAGTTGAGAGGAGCAGAGGCCCAGTGATGCGATGCCTTTGATGAGCCGGGCATCCTATCGACCTCTCCTTCCATCTCCATCTCCCCTTGCATTTCTCCCTCCACCTGAGCTCTTTTCAAAGCCTGGCACTGAAGCCCAGTTGATGACTGGACTGTTTGGAGAACAGGAGTGAGAAAAAAGACAGCAAAGAAAAGTGATTTGGAAAATAGTGAGGCATTTCCATGTGAAAGGTATCATTTGAGGAGAGCTCAATGATTCCTGCAATACTAATTGTAGTGGTTGCAAGAAAATAAAGGTTACATTCTTCTTAAATTGTCACGCCAGTAAACAATTAATTCAGAGGGAATAAATTGTTGGCTATTTACATGCTCCCCACTAAATGTTCTAGTTAATACTCCGTGGTTTGTCACAGTGTCTTAAGTGGTTTATTGAGTTGTGAGTGTATGATTTCAGTGTGGCTCAGTGATGGCCCCTGCAGTGTCTGCCACCTAACCAAAGTGTTCACTGACCGACACACGAGCCAAGTCCCCTGCCTCAGCCACGGTACATTTAGCTGGGCCTGCACCACCAGTATGGCCGGGTCAGTGGCTTTATAGATGGGTGTCGACACACACACACACACACACACACACACACACACACATCCATAAAACCCCTCCCCCCACACACACACATATGCATACACACAAACAACACAGACTTTTTTCACACCCATAGTGCATGAGTGCACTCATAAACAAATAGGCAGTTATTGACATTACATTGCTTGCTGTCAGTGTACCACAGTCAAGTATTAAGATTTTGCAAATATTTCTCATCCCACAGTTTTATTTACCAGTTGGCTGTAACATCTCTGCAGAGTAACTTACAGTACAATGTGTTGATGTGGATCAACATGGGATCAGATCGCACACTTACACATACACATATACCCACCCCCACACTCAATGTGTGAGGGTATACCACCAGCATTCAGCTTTTATCAAGTCTTCTACTGGTGTCCGGCAAGGGTCAATTCTTGGCCCACTATTGTTTAGCCTGTACACAGATGATCTACCATCAGTTTGCTCTGACCTTAATGTCCAGATGTGTGCTGATGATAGTTGTCTATGTACACTGCAGAAACAAAGATGAAGCTGCATCAAAACTGTCTGCTGTATTTGTACAAGTTACCACATAGCTCGTTCAATCCATCCTTCAGCTTAACGTTAGAAAAACAGTCAGCATTTTTTTCCCAAAAAGACCCAACCTCAACACTGAATCCAGACATCACAGTCTCTGGGAAAATAAACTGCAGATCGTGTCTGAGTTTAAGTACTTTGGCATCACTGCTGACTCAAATTTGTCTTTCACGTCACACATAAAAAAAAGTTGCATGGAATGTTAGATTTAATCTGGCCAATTTCAAATTCGCAAGGAACTGCATGTCCACTAATGCAGCCAAACTGTTCAAGAATACATTGATCCTACCACATAACAAGTAGTGTCTGACAAGTTGGGGACCCATCATTAAAACCACGCTAAAACCAACAGAATCCCCAAACAAGCAAACAATAAAACCTCTGGACAAGAAGTCACAAGGATACCATCATTGCAATATTTAAAATAAAATAAAAACTTACTAAGCTGGGAAGACATGACTGTCTTGTTTTCAAGGTATTACACAATATGGGTCCTTCACCACTCCATACTTACGTCACATTAAAAAGCCAGCTGAATTACTAGAGCAACAACTAGAGGAGATTGTCTTATTCCAAGAAGACAAAGTAGTTTTGGCCTGTTTGCTTTTTCTGTCAGAGCCTCTCAGGATTGGAACAATTTACTGCAACATATAAGAAACTGGGGCGGCACAGTGGTAAGCACGGTCGCTTCACAGCAAGAAGGTCCTGGGTTCAAGCCCCGGGGTAGTCCAACCTTGGTGGGTCATCCCAGGTCGTCCTCTGTGTGGAGTTTGCATGTTCTCCCTGTGTCTGTGTCTGTGTCTGTGTGGGTTTCCTCCGGGCACTCCGGTTTCCTCCCACAGTCCAAAGACATGTAGGTCAGGTGAATCAGCTGTACTAAATTGTCCCTAGGAATGAATGTGTGTGTGTGTGTGTGTGTGTGTGTGTGTGTGTGTGTGTGTGTGTGTGTGTGTGTGTGTGTGTGTGTGTGTGTGTGTGTGTGTGTGTGTGTCTCGGCCCTGTGATTGCCTGGCGGCCTGTCCAGGGTGTCTCCCCGCCTGCCGCCCAATGACTGCTGGAATAGGCTCCAGCATCCCCGCGACCCTGAGAGCAGGATAAGCGGTTAAGATAATGGATGGATGGATGGATGGATGGATGGATATAAGAAACTGTGTCAACTAACATTCCTTCTCCACAACATTAATAAAAGTCTGGTTTATCAGAAATCAACCTTTTGAACACTAGAACAGTGAGGTGTTTTCGTGTTGTTTATTTTGTCTTATTTGTCATTATTATGCATAGCTTTTTGTGTGTCATAAGAGCTGTCTTTCTTGTCGCCGTGTAGCGCAGGCTCTGTTCGTATCTGCATATTTTCACCACTTTTATCGTTGATTGTATTTCCAATGCTTTTATTCTTAACGTTTGTGCTTTTAACTATTGCCTGCCCGGGGACGACAGATGAAAATTAGCCTTTCTAGCTAACTCTGGCATATTGTCAGAAGTGTTATTAATATACACTGGCCCTGTCAAATAAAGTTATTAACTAAACTAAACTCCTGTTCATTGACAGCTGTCCCCCCCCACACACACAGATATGTCCACATTGTCATTTATTTGACTTTTGTTCCCATTTCTTCTCCCAAAATAATATTGTGACTAAATATGAGCAACAGCAGGATGCAAGTTATTCACTCTCTTTGTTCTGGGCAGGGCTGAATGGTAGTCACTTTGTAGGGGGTGATGTGGAGAGTTGTTTTGATTCTTCACACACACACACACACACACACACACACACACACACACACACACACACACACACACACACACACACACACACACACACACACACACACACCGTACAGCAAACGTCAAGGCACTGGAAGTTCTAATCACTTGGATATTAAAAATTCTCTGATGTAATTTTTATGTCACTGTCAAATTGTCAGAAGTGATCTATCTACAGCCAATGTTTTCTGTATTTCAAGTCCCCCCTTATCTCTTTCAGTAGACGTCAAGGGCAGTGAAGGGTTTTAATTTCACCTGAACAGACTTCTCCTCCGTGCACAGGATGCCATACTGTCATCCGTGTCCACCAAAAAAAAAAGTGACATGCAATCATGTTTGCCAAATGATGAAAAGGAAGGAAAGCTCTAATTATATATGCTTGCTTTTGGATGCCATTTCCTTCTTTGTAAGACTGACCTTGATACATGCAAGGGAGATAACATTAGTCTAATAATGATAACAAACAACCAAGACTCCCTCCGTTTTGTTTTTCTAAAGTAGCCCAGTATGAATTTGATTTATTTATTCATTTATTCACCCACGCATTCGTCTTCATCTTTTTAGCTATAATAGATGATTAGCAATGGTGAGCCTCGGTCATGCAGAAAATAAGCAGAAAAAAGCATTATATAATAATCCTTAATTTAGGCATATTTTTGGTAGTTTTAGCCATCATGCTTTTCGGTTATGATAATATTCAATTTGCCTGCTTTATTTTGGAGATTTTGGATAGAGGACTGCTGCTGGACACAGACGCACATCTTCTTACAGGGACAACAAGCATCAGAGATGTTGCGACAAGTCCAATTTAATCCAATTATCTAAACCACATATTCGGAGGTGAAAATTAAAGTTCAAGTTCAAAGTTATTACTCGAAATATGCTGTATTATCATTGGTCCATCATATTGCCGAGTTACTTCCTGGTTCAACTTGCTGGGTTGACCACGGATAAACTATCCAGCCAGCACAATTAAAAGTCATAGAAAATCAAAAATCATGTGCTAGATGTTAGTTTGTTTTTGTTGAAAGGACAGGTTTAAGTCTTGTGTTCACTTGCCCCATGAGTCATCATAGCAAAATCTCCAAAATGAAGCCAGTGATGATATCCTAGCACCTTCTAATCTAATAAATTGTTTGAACGCTTAATTGTTTCTCAATTAAACCTTAAAGTTCTGCAGCAGAAAACTCATGTTTTCTCTAATGGACCTTTGTCACCGTGATGTTTCGTGAAGGAGCAATACAGGTGTGAAACATGGCCTTATTACTGCTCGTGGCAATATTCAAATTAGCAAGCTGTGCCTATGTTAAATTACCTGGCTATTCTTAGTAGACAAATTTGCAAAACTTGTGGTTTTTATCTCCAAAATTACTCTTAATTTGCATCTCTCTTGGGAAATATGGCCCCAAAAAGTCTCTGTTATGGCACTAAAACATTGCATCTAACTCATAACTCTGATACAGAGTAAACCTTTATCATTACCAGTGTTTCAGTGGGTTTTAATTAGGTGGTAATACCTTAGTCATGTGCCCATTATTCTTGTCAGTGTTAAGCCTTAATAAACAACATAAATCAAGATCATGTAATGCTATGTATATATATATACATATATCTTTTATGTATTAGAGTTGAAAAAATGTGGTACAGAAAATTTAATGTACAGTAACACATACAACCATTACATTCCCAGAGAGGGCTGTATTTTTTCCTCACACTTCCGCTGTTGTATTTGCATTCGTCTTGTTTTGATAAGGCATTTGATGAGGCGTTGTTATGCCCATCATTCTTCCTGCTCGAGTGGACTACAGGAGCAACAAACAAGCAGTGAAGCATGTCTCCTCCATCCCATTTATCTCACACAACTACTCTCGTTGTCTCATTGTCCATGTACCAATTTAAACACCTATTTGTTCAAGTTTAGGATTTGAAGAATAACTGCCGAGGCGTGGGGGACGTTGGGACGCCTCTGCTTTCAGGGGGTTGGAAAGGGACATGTTTGATCCATTAGGCCTTTTCTTCATAGAGTCGTGATAGCTTCGCCATGGAAGAAGCGGACAATCTTTGGTTGTTTTCTGACCAATCATGTAAACCCATACATGCAATGAGCTTCCCAGATATTTCTTTCTACTTTTCAATCTCTCTTATATATTCATATATTCAGACAACAGACAAATTTGAAGCGGGTGTGGTAAATCACCTGTGAGCAGCGAGATCATTTATCGGAGAAGTTTATTCGGCTGGATCCGTCCAGGCAAATGGTCACAAATTATTGACTAATACATCGAGAAATGTACGTTTAGGTGAAGTTGGGTTAAAAAAAGAAAAGAAGGGAAAACTAAGTTTGGAAAGGATGTTGTGTTTTGTGTCATTGTAAGATGCTCATTTTCCTGGTTGAGATCCCAGTGTTTTAGTGGCGTCACAATCTTTGACAACTTCGCGCTATCCACCTTGATCGTCTCCCCTCTTGACAGATGGCGTGTTTCTTCCACCCCGTCCGGACCCCCACGCAAGCTCTCTCTAGAAAGTTTGTTATATACTTTCATTCAGCCTGCGAAGAAACACTTGTCAGAGTCATTTTGAAAGTTTTTTTTGCTGTTTCGCCTGCAGAAGAGACAAGTTTGTGACTGAAGAGAACAAAGAAAGCAGCGGAAAAAAACAGCTCCGTGATGGATGGTGAGGCACAGGCAATTACAGACAACATATCAGACGCCGTGCACATAGTGGATAACACAAACACGCTAACCAGCACACCCACACAAGCACAGGCATGCGAACACACAAACGGGCTCGTAAGCAAGACATGCACAGACACACTCACACATGCACGCATAGCAATGCGAGATAATCTTCAGTTCGCTCGTCCTGAAATTGGAAGAGAGGAGAAAAGAAAAAAACACATTTCAACTAAAATCCATTTAAGGCTCCCAGCTTGCCACACTGATAAACATATAAAAGTGCACACACTCTCCCACTCACACCATTGCCTTCATCATCCTGGCTCATGCATGCAAACACACACAAGGTACAGCCAAGTCGTCAGCTCGCGTCTTACATTCAGAAGACAACATGCATCATCCCTCCAGGTTAAACTCCACACACACACACACTCTGAGGCAAGGTGGGAAGGTTGCTAGTGGGGGTTTCGAAGGTGTTCCTGAGCAGCAGAAGGGAGGTCTGTAATGTAAAGAGACAGATCCAGGTCACTCACTCACTGCTGAGATGAATATAGAAAGAGAAGCAGAGAAGATGTTGAACATGAGAGAGAGAGAGAGAGAGAGAGAGAGAGAGAGAGAGAGAGAGAGAGAGAGAGAGAGAGAGCATAGATGAGTGAGGGAAAAGCATAGATGTGACTGAAACACCAAATAGAAGCAGAAGATGGAAAAAGACACAACCAGCTGAAGCCGCGAAGAAAGACAAAATAAATGTCTGTCGCGTTTAGCGAGATGATAGAAAGAGAGGGAGAGAAAACAGTGAGAGTGGGTGGGGTGGGGGGAGGGGGAGGGAGGGGCATGACAGAAAGGAGAATGGCAGAAAAGAAGGAGCAAAGGGACCGGATCAACAAAGCAACAAGGACTAGATAAAATTGAATAGGGGAACACAAAGAGAGGCAGAGAGGGAGAAAATTGTGGAAAATAAAAGGTGGAGAGCATGGAGGAAAAGAACAGAGGGAGATACACAGGCAAGAAAATAGAGGGGGGGGTCACTTTGGTGCAGGCAACAAAGGGAGCAAAGGAGAGGACAAGTAGTGCCAGAGGTGGAGAAGGGCAAATAACTGACGTGAAAAGAAAGTGACAGGCAAAAAGGCGAGGAGGAGGAGGAGGAGGAGAAAAAGTCAGGCTGAATGAGAGACTGGCGATGGAACGGAGAACAAGCAAAGAAATGCTCCGAAGAGGAGGCAGACAGCTGGTCAAGAATGCGTTGTCGCACAAAACGACATCCAGTATACACGAGTCGCGAGTGCCCTGCATCATTGAACAAAGTCTGTGTCATGACAGGGGTTTTTAAATCTCTGCTTGTGCATAATTCATTTGGCCGGGGAGTGTTCCTCCACAACCTCTGTAAACTGGTGTCCTTTTACTCTTGTGTGAGTTCACGGTTGTTTTTTCCTCTCAACACTTCAATGTGTTGTTTCCCCCCCCCCCCAAACTTTCTGTTAAGCAATAGATAAGAAATAATAAGTTGAATTTGCTGTAGCATCGTTGCCCAGTGTATTTCTACTCTGTTGGTTGTGTGGCTGGTAGGACCTGCAGTCTGTGGGAAAGGATGAACCCGGTTAGCTCCGATAGTCCTTTCCTGCCCTCTCTTGATTCTTACAGGAATCAGGAACACTTTTATTTGTCATTTCATTTCGGGTATATGAAGTGAAACGACATATCATTTCCCCCAGCCCACAGCAGCGCAACACAAAGACAAAAACACATATCCAAAAAAGAACACATATATCAAACTACAAAAAAAAACCCTGTCCGAGAGAACGAACGCCAGCCAGGATGACCGTCGGAACTGTCGGTCTGCATGGGCTAGCGGTTAGCTTAGCCTGCCCCACTTCCACATCCTGTCAAGACTGCCCTCGGTGTTTCCTCCTCGGGCACAGGTGTGGGTAGGGCCATGGTCCCTGGGCCCACCGGACACAGCAGACCAAACTCGCCCAGCCGATCCAATGCCAGCTCTCCCGGCCAGACACCTTCGATACACCTCTCCGCACTCCACACGACGACACTAAAAACACAGTCAAGGCTAGGCGAGGCCGCCGCCAGACCACCCTCGGTGTTACCTGCCCCATTTCTGCGTCCTGTCAGACCGCCCCTGGTATGTCATCTTTGGGCACAGCTTCGGGCAGGGCCGTGGTCCCTGAGCCCTCAGGATGCAGCAGACCAAGCTCCCCCAGCCGATCCAGCGGCAAAGACACTGTATGGATGGTACTGGGTGAGGCCGCCGCAAACATAAGTTCACGCCGCCATCTTCTATAGAAGATGGAAGAGGAAACAGTGTAGGCCAAATCATCTCTCCCTCCTGGTTTCTCTGTCTATCTAGCGATCTATCTCTTTCACACACACGCATGCAGTAAAACAAGTGAGCATTATAGTCAGAGAACATGTATGAGAGAATAGCAGGTGGGCTACACAGGGGGTCTTTGATAAGGGAGGAATGCATTGAAAGTATGAAACATGAGGAGGACGACAGGAAAAACATCTCATACGAACTTTCAAAGCATTACAACTGCAGGACTCCATATGCCTGTACAAAAACACCTTATAAACATGCCAAAGAGCATTAAAAGGCTAAATGGGCCATCCATCTGGTAAACACACGCTCCACTCTTCAGTAATAAAAACAGCATTAAGCCGGTTGGAAATACTGAAGGAAGAAACCAAGCCATTTTAGCATCTATTCATTGTAAGTAATCAGACACTGGTACTTCTTTTTAAACAATAATCAGTATTGTGACGGTCGCTAGTCGCTATTTTAGAGTTGCTAAAACTTGCACATTAGGTCTGCTGAAATGAGCACCAGTTAATCATCTTTTTTAGAAACTAGTAACTTCACAATCGTGTTTTAGTGCCCAGTGCCAACGCATAAATGATGACACGGCCTATGTAGCAACGTCACACACGACCTCTATGAATCTGACTCAGAAGGAACTTAATTTTTGCACACTGCACATCGAGTGCTACAAACACCGCCATCCTTTCTCCATTGAGGAAATGTCTCTGAAATTATGCTGTTTTTATCACTAAATAATCTAGAGAACGTCATTCAGTCATCGTTTTGTTTTGTTTTGTGACGCAACATGGTCTCTTTATTCCCATAGAAGTTAAAGGTGTGTCAGAAGACTGTTAGTTGTAGGTGCAGAGGGCTGCAGTCTGCAGCTCAGGTGTAAACAACACATCAGCCCAACTCTGGCGTCAACTCACTGGTCACCTGCTATTTTCAGATTTGATTTGTACCAAAAGTTTTGTCCCCAAGTCAGATATCTAATTTTATTGAGCCTTATTCGATTTTTTTTTTTTTACCTGTATGGGTAACCTTGAGGCTAAAGTCATTATCATCATCATCATAATCAACAGTCACTCGGAGTCGAGTCTGACTGTCCTCCTCCTGGGTCTTCAGATGGGCGTAGAGGCTGATCATGGAGCCGCATAATGGGAGGACGCCTGTGCATGACAGCTTTTTAGGTGCAGTGGCTGATGTGCCAGCAGCCACCACACGGTCCATAGCAGAGGGGGGTCAGAGTGCAATGGCATGGAGAACCAAGACGATTGGGGACCACCCTCTGTTGCAGCCTTCATCCACCTTTACTGGCATTGTCTTCTGCCAGTTCCACCGCTGAGGTCTTTGTTGGATCGCGCTTCATCTGGAACCTCCCCTTTCACCTATCCCCCTTAGGTGACCCTAAAAGGAGCCAAGCTCCGGACAGCATAGCTCTTGGGATCATTGGTACATGCAAGCTTCTCCACCACGGTGGCAAGTTGGCGATCCAGGAGAAGTGAGGTTAAAGTAGACTGGGCCTGACACACGTGGATAGATGTATGATGAAGTATTCTTTGATGGGACTTTCTTTTCAATTTTGGCCCACGACATCCATTTCATGTATGTTTACCTGCTATGAGACACACACACACATCTGTGTGTGTGTGTGTGTGTGTGTGTGTGTGTGTGTGTCTGTTTGGGTGAAGCGATGACCTCTGGCTTTTCAGGAGAGAAGGAAGAGAAATAGCAGGAAGAAGCGAGCGAGGGATAGAGAGATAGAGGGGCTTGATGAATAGAGTGGTGTGGAAGAAAGTGTCTTGGCAAAAGAGAAGAGGAATGAGGTCATTATCTCTGTCTTCACCTGTGGCCTCTAGTCTGGCTGGCACACACACACACACACACACACACACAAAACACGCATTTCATCAACAAAAACTCTGCCCTGCCCTAGCTTTCAACCTTCCCAATCTCTCCATCCTTCTTATCCTCCCCTTCCTTTGTGTCTGTTGTACCTTCCTCTGACCTCTCCCACGTCGCCCTTCCAGCTCCGCATTCACCCTCTTTCTCCTTCTCCCATGTCAATCCTTAATCTGTCCGTAAACCGCTCCGTCTTTGTTTCTTTCTTCTTTTCTCTTGCGGCCCCCTGAGGTGAAATTAAGCACTTGGTTTATTAAATAAAATACGCCTTAAAGGGACGGATGCTGTTGAAAAAGATAGAGAGAACTTGACGGGAGTATTTCTTTGGTTATCTTTAAAAGATGATATTATCATTACCTGGCACTGAAGGAAAACAACTGTATTTTTTGTGTGTGTGTGTGTGTGAGTAAATACGATAGAATGGAAACTGGAATATGTCTACTGTTTTACTCTTTTACTTTGGTTTACGTGAGATATGAGATATGGGTTGCTGGAGCATCTTGTGATGTAGGCTGAAAGGTACAGGCTACCAATGCCTGCATGCGTGACAAACCCTGGATAGACCCCTCCTCGCGGTATTGATCGGACTTCACTTGTGGAGTTGGCGTAACCTGGGCAGCACTCCATGAACTGGCGGTTATAAAAATCCCACACATCCCTGGCTTGTAAGTGCCTAACAAGTGGGCAGTCCATACTCCCGATCCGACCATCACTTGGGTCCAACCTGTGGCGGATCCCATTGTCTCCACTCTTGTGTTGCCATGGAACTAGATCCTCCCAGGCCAAGCGGTGTGGACCGGCGTCGCGGCCTGATCACCACTTTAATCAAGGCTTAAGCGGATGGCTGCGAGAGTTTTTCAAGGATCCCCTGTCCACGCTGTCCCAGTCTCTTCTAGTCTCACCTTGGACTGTCAAGCCATCTTCGTTTCAAGCACACACCTTAATCTCTCGGAATGGATCCTCGGACATGAGAGACGCCAACGACGACGATGCCGTGAGATAGAGAACTTGCTTAGGATGCTAGACATCTTAGTTGGCATACTCACGTAACAGTAGAGAGGTTTCACGCAAATTTACAACTCCATGTTAGCTAAAATAGACAGTGTTACCGTCGCTCGCGCTACTATTGATGGTCAGTTTTTGCCTCGTACCTCCGCTCTCTCCCCCTCCTTCCCTCCTTCCCTCCTTCCCTGTCCTCCTTGTGAGCATGGTAACCTGTAATCACAACCATCGGACCATGATTGCCCTCCTCCTCCTCATCTTCCTCCTCTTCCTCCTCTTTGTCTTCTTCTCCCCCTCTCTTTTGTGGGCCGGGGTCACGCCTCCCGAGCCAGCGGAGCAGAGAAATTGCCTGTTATCGAGGGTCGATTCTTCATATGCTTGTAATTTGCTTTGTATTGACACTATGTCAGGGAGGGGTCGTCACATACACTGTCCCCGGCAACTCGCCAACACACCATCGCACGGCCAGTCTTGGGGTTCCTCCACAGGAGTTCAGCGGGTTTAAATTTGTGTGTGTGTGTGTGTGTGCGCGCGCGCACGTGTGGGTTGAAGATGGGAGGTTGCGTGTGCATATGTTGGGTGTATGTATGTGCAAGTGCTTCTCAGTGAGAGAACTTTCTGGCACGTTGTGAATTTGTTTGAAGGCGCACCCTATGGGGTCACGGAGTTCAAGTGGAACGAGATTAGGCTTCCTCTTTAGGCCTGATGAAATGACCCGCAGGTACTAAAAGGATTACTGAAAATTACACTGCTAACAGATAGATGTCTTCTCTTTCTTCAGATCTCCACCAAACATATCCATGTGGCGTTGTCCTCTGGTTGGAAACAAGCACAAACAAGCCGTTTCATGTCAAGGAGTAGGAAGATGGAAACATCTGGTGCTGATGTTCATGTGTATTTTATGAAAAACTTGATTTGACCCCCACTTTAACTCTAAACATTTACTGTGTGGCAATACATGGTGGTGGGAAATCATCTGCAATGAAGATCCAGGTGTGAATTTCAACAAACACTACATCGACCGATTTTCTTAATCAACACACCTTTCCCCTGTTAGAGGTGAATATATAATTCATAACCGGGCTGTAGAAAAACCTGCAAATACACTCTTCAAAGATAAAGACAAAGCATGCCCCCCCCCTTTTCTCCCCAACTGCACTTGGCCAATTACCATGTGCAGATTACCACATGCCTCCTCCGGTACATGTGGAGTCACCAGCCGTTTCTTTTCACCTGACAGTGAGGAGTTTCACTGGGGGGACGTAGTGCATGGGAGGATCACGCTATTCCCCCCAGTTCCCCCTCCCCCCTGAACAGGCGCCCCGACCGACCAGAGGAGGCGCTAGTGCAGTGACCAGGACACATACCCACATCCGGCTTCCCACCCACAGACACAGCCAATTGTGTCTGTAGGGATGCCCGACCAAGCCGGAGGTAACACAGGGATTCAAACCGGTGATTCTCGTGTTGGTAGGCAACGGAATAGACGCCTCCCCAAGCATGGTTTTCATATCTTGTTCTGGAGTACCTTTATGTGAACAGATGCATGGACTGACTGACAGGCCATAATCAAAATCAACACTGAGATGAAGTCATCTCGTACTGACAAGCTCTTCTCGCTCTCTGAATTGCATTTATTTCATGGTTGCATCTCCTTTTTCCTAATCTCTCCTCTTTGTATATGCCCTCTCTTGCTTTTCCTCAATCGTTTTCTTTGTCCTTAATCTTGCCACTGTCTTTCTCTGAGCCTGCCTGTTTCCAAGTGCATGTCAACGCTCTCGCTCTCTCATTTCCAGGTTTAAATCTCTCACCCCACCCCATCTCACTCTCTCTCTCTCATTTCCAGGTTTAAATCTCTCACCCCCCCCTCTCTCATTTCCAGGTTTAAATCTCTCACACTCTCTCTCTCGCTCTCTCTCTCTCTCTTTGTCTCTAATTTCCAGCTTTAAATCTCTCACCTCTCTCTTTATTCCATCATTTAAATGACGAAACTCTACATCTTTCCCACCTCCTCTTTTTTTTCCCTCCCTCCCACTAAGTTTCCGTCTCATGCTCTCTTTTGCTGTGAGACAAAGCCCTATACCACAGCACTGACATTTAAAACATTGCCTCTACACTGCCATTTTGAACATTAGTCGAGTTTTTCCCCCTAACCAGCAAACCAATCCATGTTTTTGTTTTTTGTCTTTGAGCTACCTGCGTCGTTTCCCGCCCACCTCAGTGCTATTCTTGTATATTCTGTACAGGTTCTGTGCAGTGATCTTCTTCAATAAAGCCCAGTATAGAATCAAAAAACATGCTGGGAATAGAAATGTAGTTTCCATGTGTGGCAGTGCTGCTCAAGAGATGTGGGGTATTCTGTGTTGCATGAAACACCAGGTGCTGTGTCGCTAGTGCAGATCCAATGAATGGTGGACGCCAGTTTATCTATGGCTGGAGCAGGTATGAACTGGTTGTTGTGGAAATACAGGTAGAGCGGCGGAGGGCTGTGCTGGCTCCATATGTGGACTTCTTCTCTCAGATCCAAGAGAACTGAAAGGTTCATAGGATCCTATGAGTGGGTGGCACTAAACACATATCTGTGCTGTTTGTTTGCTTTTCCTGCAGCCGTTGGCTTCGCCATCCCTCCACGCCCTGGCACGCTTTGCTGGTGTCTCTGTTTGACACCCACTCCCCTGGTATGGTGGCACAATTTAGACCACATTGGCATGGATCTTGCGCCAAACTCTTTGGTGCCGCGAAGCTGAGGGAGCGAGAGGATGGCTGAAACTCACAAAGAGCTGGATAGGAAAGGGAACTATGAATGACAGAGCATGAAAGAGGAGAGGACATGCAGAGTCTGGACAGAGACAAAAAGGGGGGGGTACTGAGAGGAAGCCAACAGTGGTGTTTAAAAGAAAAAATAGGGATAGAGTGCATCCAGATGTGGTATGAAAGCAGGAGGACAAGGCAGAGACTTATAAATGGGTAGAGAGGAATGGAGGATGCCTGCGAGACTGTCTGTCTTCCCTCTGTCCCATCCGATAGAGCCAACCCTCCTGGCAGACGTCTGCTCCTCCGCCCCCTCTGTCCCACCTGCTACCCATCCCTCCCCCATATCCTCTCTCATCCTCCTCCTCTTTCCTACATACCACACAGCTGCTCATCCACTCCTGATGCATTAAGCCTTATCTGCCACGAGTGTGTTCTGATAGACGTCTACAACTAGCTTTTCTCAGATTAGATGTTGAAATGAACTTTCCCACTTTGTTTCCAATATTCCCTTTCCAGATTCAAGGTTATTCTTCTGCGATAAGGAACATTTTGGGCTTTGTCAGACAAGTCAACCAATGAATCCATCAAAGGTTATTCATATGGCACTTTTCATAACACGAAACACAATACAAGATACCTCACAGAGAATGAGTAAATATGAATAAAGATAACAAACCAGTACCAGAAAACAAAAAATAAAACAACATACATTTGCAATGAAATTAATAGAATGATAAAGTAACAAATCAAGTAAAAACAGAACTAAGAAGACACATTTTAAGCCCCCTCTTAAAACCGTGTAACATTTACTATGGTGGTACCCTTGCAGACCGATCCACAGGCTAGAGCCATATGTAGGCCAAAAGACCCCCACCCAAATTTCTCAGTTGTATATTTTAGTAAAGTCAAGGAGCCCCTTCCACAGGATCTGGGGGTTCCTGTTAGGTGAGTAGCATGACAGCAAATCAGAGCAATGAGAAGGTTCAGAACCATGAAAACACTTGAAGGAAAACTAAAAGATTTTTTTTAAATTAATCCTAGAATGAACTATTGCTTTTATATGTGATATCCAGAATTTCTCTCCATTAATAAATAATTATTTTCTCCATATGTACCGTAGAGCTACACAAATACTCATTAAGGGCCATTCACACCAAGAACGATAACTATAACGATAACTATAAACGTATCGTTTTAAAAATCTTTCTAACTCAAGTGGCGTCCACACCACAACAGTGGCGAACGATATTGATAGTGATCTGATGAACGATAGAAGCACTGACAGCCAATCAAAATCCATTGGAATGTACAGGGCGTCACGTTCAACATGGCAGATAACATTGTGGAGAGACTCATCATGGAAGCTAAAAAAAAAACAAAAACAAAAAACAACTGTTGGATAAAACAGTGTTTAGACATTACCAAACGGTATTTGGTGCTGATGAGGTGTCTGGAGCTCGTTTGGTTCTTAGTGATTTCCTCTTTGACGATCACCAGGTATGAGTTCGTATGAGTCAACATCAGTTTGATGTTGACTCATACGAACGTATGAATACAATTTGTCTTCAGAAGATGACAACTCTCGAAACGGTGTTGCACAATGTACAACAGTAACAGGTCATCAGTATCCATTTTATCCATCGGTCTCCATTTTCTTAAGCTGCCATCACAGCGCACAGCGCGTGTTTGGCACCACTGTTTACAGAACGTTATCGTTCATCGGTGTGGATGCTCACATCGTTATCGTTATAGTTATCATTATAGTTATCGTTATAGTTATCGTTGTTGGTTCTTTACCAAGGTTGGAGACATCACCATATACCACTGTTGAAATTACTGACTGGATCTGACAAGCATGGTTAAGAGTTCCTGCTCAAGCAGCAAAAAAAGGATTGAAACGTGATGATGCTTTTATTGGATAATCTACCAGTCCTACTGTCAATATTGTGGCGAATTCTATTGGAGTGTTCCTGCTGGAAGTCAGGGGTTTCATTTGCATATTACCCACAATGCAGCGAATTCAGAGGGTAGCCCGGGTACTGCCACAGCCGGGACGCGAACCCGTATCTCCCGCACCGCGGGCGACAACGTTCTAGTGTAACGTGCACGGATAAGTAGACACGTTAGCCCTTGGCTAACGAGTCGGACCCTTGGCTAACGAGTCGGACCCTTTAGTGGACTGGTTAACGTTGTCGCCCGCGGTGCGGGAAATACGGGTTCGCGTCCCGGCTGTGGCGGTACCCGGGCTGCTCCCTTAATTAGCAGCATTGGTGTCAGAAGTGGGATGGTGAGACCGTGAGGTCATCGGAAGCGCGTACGGCGTGAGGGAGCTGATATGCTGGGACGCGGCTTCCCGAAAAGAGGGGAGGGGGTAGTGTAACATGCACGGATACGTAGACACATTAGCCCTTGACTAACGGGTCGAACTCTCTAGTCGACTAGTTAACGTTGTCGCCCGCGGTGCAGGAGATACGGGTTCGCGTCCCCGCTGTGGCGGTACCTGGGCTGCCCCCTGAATTCGCTGCAATATGTTGCCATATATTTTTTTGTAGTTAGTAATACATTAGGCTGTCTGTGTTAGCTTTGGTCTGAGGATGTTATTTTTACAAGAGTGGGGACTTTTTCCTGCTGAGCTGATCGACGCAAGTGACGATCACTGTGTTTACATGCAAGTTAAAAATTGTATTTATTTTTTATTTATTTTACTACTTATTGATCCCCGTGGGGGAATTCTCCCTCTGCATTTAACCCATCCTAGCTGTGTAGCTAGGAGCAGTGGGTAGCCACCGTGCAGCGCCCAGGGACCAACTCCTCGGTCAGGGGCACAGACTGATTATTAACCCTAACATGCATGTCTTTTTGATGGTGGGGAAACCGCAGCACCTGGAGAAAACCCACCACAGACACGGGGAGAACATGCAAACTCCACACAGTAAGGACCTGGGATGACCTCCCAAGGTTGGACAACCCCAGGGTACGAACCTAGGACCTTCTTGCTGTGAGGCGACAGCGCTAACCACGGCGCCACCGTGCCGGAAAAAAATCTTATTTTCATCAGATCAAGGCAATAATTGGATTATTGCAACTGCCATGTAAACACCTTAATCGATCTTAATCAAATTAAGGTCTAAACTGATACGAGCATAAAGCTATTCACAGAGCTAGATTTTTGGTCAATCATTCGAATCATGGTGCTTTGTATACATCTTAATTGAGTTCTTTCGGAGAAGTGGTCGTGCGCATGCAACAAAAATTCCGCTTTGCATCTGACCTAGAAAAGATAGACAAAGGACAACATGGCTAGCAGCCATAAACAACCACAACTCTCCACACCGCGAATTCACGTTTAAGGGGCCTCACCAAGTACCGTCCATGCAGTGTCTTTGTCCATGTCTGTGTCTGAGTTTGTCTTCGTTTGATGGTTGGGAGAGCTAGTGCTGGATCAGCTGGGAGAGCTTGGTCTGTTGCATCCTGTGGGTCAAGGGACCATGGCCCTGCATGGAACTGTGTCCGAAGAGGTAACACCGAGGCCGGTCTGACAGGACGCGGAAGCGGGGCAGGCTAAGCCAACTGCTAGCCCACGCAGACCAGCAGCTCCAATAACACCGAGGACGGTCTGGCAGCAGCCTCGCCTAGCCTTGACTGTTTTTAGTGTTGCCATGTGGAGTTTGGGGAGGTGTGTCGAAGGTGTCTGGCTGGGAGAGCTGGCGTTGGATCAGCTGAAGGAGCTTGGTCTGCTGCATCCTGTGGGCCAAAGGACCACGGCCCTGACCAGAGATGAACCTGAAGAGGAAACACCGAGGGCGGTCTGACAAGATGTAGCAGGGCAGGCTAAGCTAACTGCTAGCCCATGCAGACCGGCAGTTCCGACAGTCATCCTGGCTGGCGTGCGTTCTCCTGGACAGTGTTTTTTTGTGTGTCTAGTTTAGATATATGTGTGAGTTTACATATGTGTATTCTTGTAGTTTTATTTTGGATATGTGTTTTAGTCTTTGTGTTGCACTGCTGTGGGCTGGAGGAAACGATCTTTCGTTTCATTTCATGTGCACAAGTGCATGAAATGAAATGACAAAGTGTTTCTGATTCTGAACTCTGGAGTGAAAGCTGAAACAATGAACAGTTATGCTCAATATAATGAAGGAGTTTAATATCCTAACCTTTTTGGACATGTGTAAAACCAGAAACACTGGACATTTTCCCGAAAAGTCTTGAACGCAATGTCAGAAGCACATCACAACTTCCATTCCATAATTTGACGAAACATCGAGTCTTGTAAACTTTGATTTGACTTGACTGAAGCGATCGCATCATTGCAAACACTTATATACACCTTAATGGCACCATCGTCTTAATCTGATTATTCACAATCAGATTATTGACTGCATATAAACATAGTCGCTCACGGCTACACATTATTTGTAGTTCTCGCTGCCAGAGGGCGAGACAGACTGGGGTAGTCACCGATTTCAGCTTCAAAACAGGACTCCTTCATTCAGCAGGCGATTAGCAGAGATTTGAACTAATGTAGCTGACTGATAGGGGACTTCGGATGACCAGTAAGGTCTTATTAGAGTCTGCTAGTAATAAAAGCATGAATAAGATTTGTGACACTCTACTGTGCTGATCCTCGTCCCCTAGCAATGCCTTCAAGATGATGAAATGCTGCTTTCTTTGCATGTTTGACAGGTGCCTCAAGTCAGTGTAGTTGGTCAGTGGACCAAGTGACATCTGTTCGAGATTCAAATAACTCCAAAAAGAACCAATAATAAAGTTTTAAAGCTGGTGAAAAACATCCTCCAGTAAAAATGATTTGTAGTCTTCTTAGATTTCAATGTCTCAAATCGTTCTTATTTTGGTTTGAGAAGACGGCCTCTGCTGAAAATGGTTATAGACTCTGGATGTCTCTTTATCCTTCTCAGATGGGAATACTGTTTGTGAATGCAGTTTGCCGTGGGCTGTTGAAAGAAATATAAATATTACTGGAGATTGGAGATTGAAAAAGTACTATACTGTGACTTTAAAAGGTCAAAGACTTCATCTGTAATAGGCCACTAACTTAATTCACTGTGTGTGTGTGTGTGTGTGTGTGTGTGTGTGTGTGTGTGCGTATGTGCATGCATATGTGTACGAGTATCTGTTCTGTATAAGAAAATTATTTAGATTGTGTGAGACAGAGAGAGAAATTGCTAAAATGTTGCGAGTTTTGTTGTTATTCACCCCCTACAGCCAAGCATGCAATGTTTTGTTGCGTCTCGCCCCCCCCCTTTTTTCCCCTCCCCAATTGTATCCGACTCCACTCTTCCGAGCTGTCCCGGTCGCTTGCTCCACCCCCTCTGCCGATCCGGGGCGGGCTACAGACTACCACATGTCTCTTCGATGTGGAGTCGCCAGCCGCGTCTTTTCACCTGACAGTGAGGAGTTTCGCCAGGGGGATGTGGCACGTAGGAGGGGGGGCTGGAGGGCCCCCCACCCGGAACAAGCGCCCCGACCGACCAGAGGAGGGGCTCGTGCAGCGATCAGGACACACACCCACACCCTGCTTCCCACCCGTAGACACAGACAGTTGTGTCTGTAGAGACGCCTGACCAAGCCGGATGTAACACGGGATCGGAACCGGCGATCCCCGTGTTGGTAGGCAACGGAATAGACCGCTACGCTACCCGGACGCCCCACTTCCTCTTTTGCTTTATGTCAAGAGCATCTGATGAGGGCAGAAGCAATACTGTCTAATATGCCCTGTCAGTCTGTGTGCACTCTTCCGCGAAAAAGCCGTGTGTCGAACTTTAAGTGTAAAACATCCATTTTGAAACACGGCACGAGCGGAACGTCACAGATCAGGCTGATAAAGCTGAACCAACCAAGATGGCCGTGGCCCCGCGCGGGAAGCAGAGAGCAGCGTGTTTACGACCCGACGTGCCGCCAGAAACCAAGCTCCAGAGGGCAGCTGTAAAGCTGTGCAGCGTATTGCTTAACATGGGAGCCATTCTCCGATGGGAGTTTAAAAAGGAGGCTCTCCTCAGCAGTTCGCAGGTCATATCTGATGGGTTACCAAACAAAGACACGATCATAAACAGGACCAAAGAAATGCGCATTACAGACATGGCTGAAACGTACCAGCAAATTCCTGCGTTGAAAGATGCGTCGGTATTATGGATGTAAACAACACTGCGTCTAGCAGTGGCTACCAGATATTGCAACAAACAAGGGTCGCACTAAATAGGTAAGATTGAATTAATTTTCTTTGTACCCTAGTCATTTTAATATATTTGCCCAGATAATAGCGTGTGTAAGCGCAGATATTTTGGTATGGGGAATCTAGACGGGGAGACAAGCAGCAGCAAATAGATAAATGCTCATTATGAAAATGAACTGGCATCCAAGAGTGGATTTTTTTTTACATTTTAACTTTATAAAGTGAGACGGGACATCCAAAAGGTTGCCGACCCTTGCCCCAGGTAGTTGTTTTGGACTGATAAAAGCCCGTGTTTCCGCTCTTACTACCTGTGTATCTGGATTTAACTATGCAAGATGCATGCTGCAGCCATGACACCACTGAGGTCAGCCGGCGTGAAATGCATTAAAGGACTGAATTGTGATCAGAGGGTGTAAGGTCGTTGCCGTGTGCTCTGGCACCTCTTCACTGGGCCTTGTGAGACATGCAGGAATACAGCACAGGAATCTGAGAGATCTGTCTGGAGCAGAAGGCATGTTGCTTACTTAGGCTTATGTGTCATTTTTAGACTCGGGCTACGAATCTTGACTTACTGGGCCGTTCATACGGCAATATTAACATAACTGTGACTCAACAGTAAAACAGGTGTACAACCAGTACTTCCGAAGGTATACATTTGTTATATAGAAAAACAGGTTTTGTGCGATTGCTTTAGTAATTGATAAAGTGACTGACTCAGGTTAAATGCACAAACTCTTTATCATGAACCTAATTTGGTTATCATAATACTCTGATGGAGCTCTTCACATGGGTAGCAAAGATACTAGTGACTACAAAGATAGTAGCCATTGAATCACCTAGTTATATTGGGATGGCTTGGCAACTCATAAAACTTTGATGGATAGTATTTTGAGAGTATGAAATAAAAACCAACGCAAGATGTATTGCAAAAGTTCCAATCCAGGGAGAGATGTTGTGGTACCGAAAATGTCTTCATCCCAGTGTTCGCACTCCGGATGTGACCTTCTATGACAAAACAGAGTATCATAAATAAAAAGAGGACCCATGCCACCCACTGACTTAAGCATCTGAGAGGTGATGAGAACCTAAACTGTGATGGATATGTTTGCATTTTGGTTGACATGGACTCTACCTTCAGCATGCTCCTCTTCTCATGGTAGTTGGTAATTCCAGGTCAGTTATGGTTTCCTCACCCCACAAATCACATTTTTTTATAGATTCTAAACTAATGACCCTCCAATAAGAAGTTAAAAGAAAACGTTGAGGTTACTTTTAAAGAAAGTTCGTGTCCTGAACGACCTCAGACCACTCTGCCCTAATGTTTGTTTGCATAGTAACACATTTAAATTCAGAGAATCCCTTTCTTTCATTAGCAGAAAAGACTAATTAACAGTGTTTTTATTGATCAAAATTAATCTAGAAAGCTCATTACATGTGTCTTTAGTTTTGGCTGACCTTATGAACATCTAATCGACAAGCTACACAATGTTTTTTTTTAACTGAAGTTACCAGAGAGCAGTTATTTCTTATCACATTCAAACAACTGCTGCCCATAAAACCTTTCACTCTTGGCTATGTCATGTTGATATTTTAGATTAATGAATATTTGATTTTTGCTGAATGTGACCAGCTTAGGTTTTCTAGTTTCCGTTTGATCCATAGCAATAGTAGATTAAATTTGCAGTTAGGTTATGCATGTTGACATTCCTCACAATCACACTTTTGCAACACAAACATTTCATCATGAGTTGTCTATTTGGTATCTTATTTCTGTCATTTCATATACATACAAGTAGATGTATCAAGTTTTGTAAATACTTGCTTTCCCAGTGATATGTATACAGTATATGCAATTCCACCTCCATTAAAGCATAATGCATGTACCCAGAAAACAATGGAAAACAAAGGAATGGCAACTGTCCTCCCAATAAAAATTTTTTTAAAAAAATCGAGGGAAAAAAAAGTCTTTCAGAAAACATTTAAAGAGATTCTCTCCTTGCAGCAACTAAAGCTGAGAGACCTATACCTTCAGGTTGGAGCATCCATCCATCTACACCTACAAAAGTCAAGTCAATTTTATTTGTATAGCCCAATATCAAAAATTACAAATTTGCCTCAAGGGGTTTTACAGCAATTCAACATCCTGCCCTTACACCCTCGCATTGGATAGGGAACAACGCCCTAAAAAACCCTTTAACAGGGAGGAAAAATAGGAAGAAACTTCAGGGAGTGCAACAGAGGAGAGACTTCTCTCCCAAGACAGACAGACGTACAATCGATGTTATGTTAAAACACAATTTACAGAAGACAGCATTGGAAGAGGATAACAGAATTATAATGGAATTATAAAGTATATGAAGAATATGTGAGGAGGTTGCCAAGCAGTGTCCAGATGCCACTGGAACAGCCTTGGACCTGAGCCATGTGACCACCATCACCATGTAGACCTGGCAGGAGGACAGACTACACATGCACACACGGGAGACTCACATCACACCATTCACATACACAGGACAAGAGATAAGAAAAGATAGTCACACATCGGAGAGAGAAAATGATATAACATTGAAATATAATAACAAAATCATATGGATTCATAAGATATATGAAGAATGTGATGAGGAGGATGCCAAGCAGCATCCAGGTGGCTACCACCATCACCATGGAGACCTAGGAGGAAGACAGACCACACGTGCACACAGGGGCGACTCACAACACACCATTCACATACACAGCAGGAGAGACAGGAGAAGACATCATTCAGAGAGAGAAAAGACGTGAGAGAAAAGAGAACAGTTGCAGTAGTCAATAATCTATACACTATAATCTCATCGGCAGAACAGTTACATACAGCTGCGTATCATCTGCATAGCAATGGAAATCTATTCCATGACAGTGTATTTGGCCAAGAGGTGAAACATAAAGAGAAAAGTAAAGGGCCAAGAACCAAGCCCTGAGGTATGCATATTTAATGTCCGAGAACTTCGATAAGTCCAGATAAGTAGGACTTAAGCCAAGAGAGCTAAGCCAGAGACACCCAAATTGCAATTTATTTTGTCTAATAGTATATAGTGATCAGTGGTATCAAAGGCTGCACTGAGGTCCAGTAGTAGAAGCACAGAGGTGGAATCAGTCCATAGCAAGTAAAAGATCATTCACCACTCTGGTCAGAGCAGTTTCAGTGGAGTGACAAGCCCTGAAAGCCAATTGAAAAGGTTCATATAGATAGTTTATGGGTCAAAAGTTGTTGAGACACAACTCTCCAGTACTTTAGAAAAGAATGGAAGATTCAAGACTGGTTGACAGTTATTAAGAGACCCTGGATTGAGGTGCAGTATCTTAAGTAGGGGTTTGACCACAGCTGTCTTAAAACTGTTGGGAACAATGCCAGTAGTAAGTGATAAACTAGAAAAATGCTTTTCCACAGAAAAAGCGTGTGAATGCTGAGCTGCTGAAAGAAATCGCGAAAGCATTGCTGAAAATGGATAAACAGGAAAAGTCAGAAAGTCATTAGCCTACCTGAAATACCTGGAAACTGAAATGTGAAATGGCTGAATATTTTAAAAGTTTTAGAGGTATAAAAAAACTGAAAAATTTGCCAATGTGCTAAATACATAAATAGTTTGATTGTTGGAATGGTTTCTGTAGTTTAAAGTATGAAAAAGTGGAAGTGGTGCAAAGATTTCAAAGTGCTCCCAGTCCCATTACAAACACACACAACAAGGCTGTAACAAAACTTGCAAGCATTTGCAGCAATGGTTTATGTATGGAAAAAGTTTGAATAGTCTGAAATATGTGACCCCTGCTGGTAAAAGAGTCCCCAAGTAGGCCTAGGTCATTGAACTGCAAAACCTGACCTGAACATTGTTCTTCTAAAAGAAGAAAAAAGAGCTACAGTATATCAGAAGAAATGGTCTTTATTTGTCACATGACACCAATGTCCCCTTCAAACATGGTCCCACATATATCTCATGTTAAATAGCCTACTATTTTCACTGCAAATTTACAAAACAAAACAACATATTACATCACTTTGTACGAGGTAAAAAGTTGAATTTTGTGAAATTAAACAAGTATAATCATAGGGAAATTAATTTCCAAAATAGAACTGTAGATGAATATTGTAAATTGACAAGTTCTGGAAATTATTCCGGACAGAAGGAAGGATGGTCTCATTACACTAGAAAAATTGTGACTGTAGCCTACCTACAAATTGATATGTGATGTCACAATAGGACTGAACATTCTAACAGGCAAAGTGTATGGCAGAATTGCTAAATTTTAGAGCTGAATTGTTCAAAAACTATACAATATTTTTAAAATCTGAATGGGATTCTGAAAGAGCTGAATGTCCTGAACTGTTTAAGCTTTAAATGGGGTGTCTAGCTCAAAAAATGAAGGAGGAGATACAGTTCAAAGGTGATGAGGGTTTCAACCTTTCCCCATAGACTTCCATTGTTTTGAAAAAGTAGAAAAAGCTTAATATGTCTAAAAGTATAGAAGATTTCAAAAAACCGAAAAATGAGCCTTAATGGGCTCAAAGAGATGAACATTTTGATACCTGAATGGTTTCAGTGGCTAAAAGTATGAAGGAGTAAAAGAGGTGGAAAGGTTGCAAAAGTCCCCCATTGACTCCCATTCAAAAAATGGCTGAAAAAAGTTGAATATTTCAAAAAGTTCAAAAGGTATGAAAAATCTGAAAGGGGAGCAGCAATGTCCTTAATGAGTTGAACATTTTGATAGTTGAATGGTTTCAGTAGCTAAAAGTATGAAGGAGCTACAAAGTGTCAAAAAATGGGCGGAAGAAAAATAAATAAAGAAATAAAGAACTGCAAAGCAATAGTGTCTAGCATTGTAGGTCCCAGGAAAGGCCAGCGGTCTTTAACAAGTTTTGCTGGTAAAGGGTCAAGTAGACAATTTGTTTAGAAGCTGACACAAGTTCAGTCAAAGTATCAAGAGAGATAGTCTCAAAAGCTGTAACAACATGGAGTATCAGTGACTCATTGTATAGATATGAATTTAGTAAGACAGGATCTGCAATAGTAGCTGGAGTTGAAGAACTAATTTTGTTTATGAGCTCATCAACCTTATTGCAGAAAAAGTCTAGAAACTCATGGGCCGTGAATGGTAAGCAGCTAATAGACAGCTGCTTTTTAGTAAGTTTAGATCGTGTCAAAGAGAAACCTGGGGTTATGTTTATTAATATTGATAAAGCGAGAGAGATATGCTGCTTTCACAACAGATGAAGCACGTTTGTATTTCAATAAACACTCATGCCCAGACAGGTTAAAAAAACTTACAATTTTGATTTTTGCCATTTACGTTCCAGTCTCCTGCATGCCCGGTTAAGAGCACATGTCTCATCGTTAAACTGGGGTGTAGGCCTCTTTAGTCATCTAGCTCTGGTAGTGAGAGATGCAACTGAATCGAGGAGACTAGAGAGGGCCACATTTAGTCACTAGTGAGACTGTAGAGACAGTTTGTCTCTACAGTGAACAGAGCCAAGACTTCAGGCAGCTGCTGGCCAAATGCAGCTACCGTGGACGGACCAATGTGGCGAGTGACAATTATATCTGTGCCAACATTAACAGGACAGGCCAATGATGCTTCAAATTTAATGAGAAAATGATCTGACCCAGCAGGTGTAGTTGGCAAGACAGTCAGATCAGAAAAAGCTATTTAGATAAAACCAAATTAAGGGTGGTATCACTGCAATGAGTTGACTCATGAACAAACTAAGCAAACCCAAAAGTATCAACAAGCACCAGAAAGGCTTTGCTAAGGGGATCACCAGCCTTACTCAGATGAATATTGAACTCGCCAAGAATTAGAATCTCATCAGAATGAGTAACAAGGCCTGAGATAAATTCTCCAAATTCTTCAAGACATAGTAAGGACCAGGAGGTTGATAGAGTATCACAATCTGGACTGGGCCGAGTCTATTCATGGCTGAGGGAGATGGACCCTGAACAAGAGCCTCAAAAGATTTTAATTTAGTTTCAAGTTTAGAAGTTAAATTGAAAATAGACTTGAATATTAAGGTGACACCCCAACCTTGTTCATTTGCCCGAAGTACATGGGCGTAAGTATAGTCAGGTGGGGAAGTTTCATTTAAGGCAAGGGAAATATTTGGTTTCAGCCATGTTTCACATAACCCAATCAAATCAAAACTATGTTCGAGAATCAGATCATTTATTATTAAGGCTTTGGTAGACAGTGTAATATTTATGAAACCTAATTTAAGCATCTAGTTGAAGTGATCAATAGCGGGCAGAACTTTAACACTACCACTAGATGAAATATTAATTGGAATGAGACACCTTTTATTAAGTAGTTGACAATGGTACACCTGCGCGCACGTACACACACACACACACAGTCCCCACAGTCCCTAATGATTTATTTATTGATATTTCCATTGCTTATGGATGGAGAACGGGGGGTGGCGAGGAGAAGAGGGAGGTGGCAGGGTGCCATGTTTTTGAACAGGTTGGCGATGATCAGAGAATCTTGGGGGCCAATGTTAATGACTTATTCATGGACCCTTCTGGCCCCTGGTGGCCCTTGGGAATACTGCAAACAGATGCAGGAGGGAAAGAAAGACACTTGAGGAGGGGTAAGGGAGGAATGAGCTGCAAAAGAGAGAGGTAGACAATGAGGTGCTAGGGGTGGTGGAACTGGAAGCTCTAGAACGATCCATGTGTTTAATATCTAGTCAATGTCTATCAACATTCAAGGAATAGAGGAACTGAAAAATTGAACCTATGCAGATTCACAAGAGCAGGTAGGATTTAGTTTTTTTGTGTGTCAGATTTGGTCTATATCTGATCAGATGTACTGTAGAAATGACTTCAAATTCATTGCAATGAATGTGTTAAGGAGTTAAGAGTAAATGAATCACTATACTGCTACATGCACATTCGGCATGGTACAACCCAAATGACACAAGGGGACCATTAGCAATAAAATGCCATCTAACTGCTCGATACACTAAATTAGAGCATCCTTTCCATGCTTTCCTGACACTGCCTCATAAAAGCATAACCTTAATATAGTTATCATTCAACTTAATAACTGTTTCATGCAGACCTGGCTAGAGAATGGAGGCACTTTGAAATACTGAGCATCAAACTGCCATCCATTTTTTCCCCCTTTGCTTCTTCTCACTTCAACTGAAAGACTCCTATTTTTTAAGGTTTTTTAAAATTCACAGTAAATGTTTGAATGCTGCTGGCTTTTTCAAATCTCCAAAGAACTTGCAAGCTTTTGTTCATTTTTGTTTTTTGGGTTTTTTTTTTTTTTCAAAAAGCAGGTTACTCATCAACAGTACCTCAGGTTGTTTATCCGAGCCGTCCCAAATCTCTGTCTTAATCAGTGTTGTGTTCAAAGTTAAGATAAGGGCCTGGCAAATCCTTTTTCACCTGGCAGGAACACACTTCACAGTGGATTACAGGGTGTCTTGTGTTGTTGCTCAGAAGAAAGTAGCAGTCTTGTTGCTGATAGAGTGGCAGATACTTGCAAAAAAACAAGAAATAAAAAGTTGGTCTTTGTTCTAAACCGAAATGTTTCAACATTTTTGGCGGGGTTGACCAAATTTAGAAAGTTCCAGACCTTATGGGGTGATACATCAAAAAGAATGATACCGATTGCCTTGAGCTTGAAATTTGCCCCAGCAATATCTATATAACTCAAGAAGGATGGTGCCCCAGATTTGGTGATACCATTTTTGATTTGATTTGAAGAATAATTTGGTTTCATTTTGATGGTGGAGTGCTCCCTCTTTTGGACAGGTTTAATTTCATTTGCACGTGCTCCCATATCATTCATTTTTGTATATTTTCAGTGACATGTCCTGTATATTATGTTTGTGTACTATGACCACATAATTCAAGTGTTGAGTACTTCATGATCGCCAGTCATATTAAATATCCTGGGTCATTAGGAAGATGATTGAGAAATGCCTCATTCATGCACATGTGTCCGTAGGTACAATGAAAACCATTCCCAGTTGCTTGTTCAACTTTTCTGTTTTACATTAATGTAGTTAGAGATAACTTCTCATGGGTTTTTACCTATTTTAGCAAAGATAAAAAAAAGGTCTGTACCAGTTAAATCATCATCATCATCATCATCGGCAGTCACTTGGGGTTGAGTATAACTATCCTCCCTCTGGGTCCCTCTGGGTCCTCAGGTGGGCGTAGAGGCTGATCCTGGAGCTGCATAATGGGAGGACGCTGGTGCGTGACAGCTTTTTACATGGAGTGGCTGATGTGCCTGCAGCCACCACACGGTCCTTTGCAGGGGGTGGCCAGAGACCAATGGCATGGAGAAGCACCCTCTGTTGCAGCCTTCATCTGCCTTCACGGTGGCCTGGGGACATCTTCCGCCATTGAGGTCTTTGTTGGATCGCACTTCCATCTGGAACCCCACCCTTGACCTGTCTGCATTGGGTGACCCTACCAGGAGCCAAGCTCCGGATGGCATAGCTCCTGGGATCATTGGTACATGCAAGCTTCTCCACCACAGCAAGGTGGCAACCCAGGAGAAGGTACCAGTTAAAACACATATATGTGAACATACTATAATAACACTAGGGTATTTTTTTAACACTACAACAAGAAATAATATAAAGTAGTAAAAAATACAATATGGTAGTTATTAATAAGCTCTGACTGAGGAAAAAAACATTTTCTCTACTCATATCTATCTCTCCACCCTATCAACACAACAACGCTGATGAAAATCCTTAAAAAGGGCAGAAATGACTGGTAATCCATAGCAAAGTGCACAAGGAGAAATCCGTTTTTCATAGGTAAGTTGGACTACTCCGGGTGCGTTGTATGTGATATTAAGAGAGAGGACAGCCAGGGAGCTGAAAGAACCAAGGGGGGAACCAAACCAGCTCAAACAATCAGAAAGATAAAGGGGAAGGTTCCAGAAGAGACGATACTGGAAACAGACAATACTTGCTCTCTCTCTCTCTCTCTCTCTCTCTCTCTCTCTCTCTCTCTCTCTCTCTCTCTCTCTCTCTCTCTCTCTCTCTGTCTCTCTCTCCACCCATTGGATTCAGATACTGGGTTAGCCCATTTACGTCTCAGATGGTGAGACGAGTGTTGTTTTTTT